>NC_045785.1:72416445-72716445 GCF_009873245.2 Balaenoptera musculus
AGGCAGAATTTGACCGCAAAGAGCCAAGATGGCATCAGAGGCAGAGTCTGAAACAAAGAAGCCAAGGAAGAAGACCCTGAGGCTTTGGAAGCTACCTTATCTTTCTTTAATTGCTTGTTTGCTTCAGTTAATCTTTAAGTCTTATTTGCAAAGACACAATTTTAGGCAACTGATAATGTTTAAAAGCCTCAAAATACCAATCAAAATAGGCATATCACTCAGTTCTGGACATTTTTGAGCTATTGTAATCCAATTTGGTTTTAAGAAAATTAAGTTTGGGGATTTCAAAATTTTCTCATAATGGCCATTACTATTCTAAATTGCCTTTGGTCAGGTTGATTCATTTAGTTAGAAATGTGCATAAGGAGAGACGCTGTTTTTTAAACATAAAATTGGCTGGAATCTCTGTAGGAGAGGAGTCCTCAAAATATTTAGATACCTGGAATCCCATTTTCTCCAGAGTAAAAGAATGATTTTCAAAGAGCTCAAACAACTTATACAGCTCAAACAGCTCAACTCAAATAGCTTGCAAGCAAATACCAGCCAATTCTAAGGAAACAGCTTCGTCCTGGAGGAGCCAGACCAAAGGCTTTTTCACCAGTTTCCACAGGATAGTCCCTAATACAAAGGAATGGGTCATCACCTGAACTGGCCCAGTTTTAGTGAAGGAGCCCTTGCTCTTGAAGAAATTGTCAGAAGGCTGGCCAGCTTCAATTGAGATAGTCTGATTTCAAAATCAGACCAAAGTGCCAAATGAGTACTTGCATACAAAATAAGACCTTAACCTGAGAGACAAAACCTTTAAATAGGTCCTGGAGAGTTTCAAAGGCCAAGAGGGCTTGGATCCAGGAGAAAGACATACCTTCTAACTCCAGGATTGGCAAGAGCAGCAGTGAGTGACAATGGGTACTACACCTGTTTGCTCACCAGCCCTATAGCCTTCCAGGATCTTCTCTGGTTCCTGTATGGGTCACCAAAATATTGACCTAAAACAAATAGACTGCCAGATATTTCTTCAGAAAAGATGGGTTTATTCATATAACAGACAATTGCAATTCCAGGTCTGCAGCCATGGCGAACCACATGAAAGTCTTGCATGGCAAGGGAAGGAGAACTCTTTTATAGAAGGGAAAAAGAAAGTTGAGAGGGCTATGGTAAACAAAAATTTCCTGGCTTTTCATTGGCTGAGTTCATGCCAGGAAAAAAGAGGAGTTTTTCTTCTTCCTAGTGAGCTCTGCTATTTTCTCATCAGAGCTCCTCCTTCTGGTCTCCTGACTCTACTTAAAAGGTTTCTGTCTATTATTTTTAATTTTTTTTTAATTTATTTTTTTTACATAAGACAAACAATAGTCTGGCCAGAGGTTCTTTAACACTTAATTACTAATTTTATAATTAGGTTATTGGTTTGTAAGCAGCACAAATAATCTCAATATGGTAAACTGACAACCACTAGGCTCATTCATGCAGTCACCTTTCCTTATTTCAAACCCAAATGTTCACAAGGCATATTTCCCCCCATAAGCCTAGATCTGAAAGATTAAAATGGTGCATCAAATTCTGAAAGATTCCTAGAATAAAAGGCCTGGGTTTATGGATCAGATTCAACTCTTCTTGGCAGCTTGAACTTTCTAAAAGCCAGTGGCCTTATCTTTAAAAGAAAGAAAGAAAGAGAAAGAAAGAAAGAAAGAAAGAAAGAAAGAAAGAAAGAAAGAAAGAAAGAAAGAAAGAAAGAAAGAGAGAAAGAAAGAAAGAAAAAAATAAAAGAACGCTTGTACTATGTTTTGTCTATCTCTTAAAGTGGTTGTGAGAATCAAATGATGGATACTGTGCTCGCCAATTACCTGTTTGCTCTCCATCCACTCTCTGCTCTTTACTTGCTGTTCTGTATTGCAGGAAATGGCTAATTCCATGCTCTCTTGCTTTCTGACATTTGCATAGTTTCAGCCAATGGGAAGCAGTTTTAGAAAATTCAATGATGTGAGTTACCCAGGCTTTCCTGGGTATTGCTCCTCCATTCCCTCTTCTTTAGGTAGCATGTCTAGCTGGGGCTCCTTCTTAGTTCCAACCTGCACAAGCCAGCCATTTGCTCCATGGTCCAAATTCTGGCAGGACAGTTCCCATCGGGTTTGCATTCTTGCCATATGGTTCTTCTTCTGAGCTCTCATATTACCACCTCCTCCTGTTGTCTTTCTAGACTTAGGGGTAGCAACTTCCAGCTTTTGCACATCTTAGTTGCCTTACCATCGCTTATATGACTTCTCAGTTCTCCTGTTAGCTATATACCCACTTCACTGTACTGAATTCCCTTACTGGAAAGATTAAGAGTAGTTTCTGTTTCCTGACTGGATCTGGACTAATACTGATGGAAAAACACTTTAAAGACTGTGAGCATTCTGTAAATGTAGAGTATTAGTAGTGTAGTCATTTTAATGATTAAGTCATATATTCCAAAGTTGGATATATTTAGTTAATCTGCCATTTTGGCACTCTCCTATTATTATCTCCCTTTGTGAACATGAATATCAATGATCTATGCTATGAAAATATTTGTGAAGTTATATGTAGAGAATTGGAACATTATGTCTTGTTTCTGTCATATATATATATTTCTATTAATGAAAAAATGTAGAATTAGAATTGGAATATTTTGGAATGTGTTTAGATGTCTTAATTCAAATTTATTTTAATGTGGAATAGTGAAAATGTACATTCTTCAATCTTTCACTGAAAATGAAAAACCCACCTGTCCTCTGTTTCTAGTGAAAAACGGATTGTTCTACAAAATCAGCTGACTTAGATAGGAACTAAAGTTTGAAAGACGGTCTTTCCAAGTTGCTTTTTTCATCAAATAAAGACAATTCTAGGAATATGGAATAGTAAACCCTTTCCTGAAACAGAGAATGTAAAAGATTCTAATGACTGGATAACATGCATTTATTGAATCATTTGTGGCATTCAACAAAAGGGAACAAAGACCTAATTGAGTTGTCAGTTGATAGATCATTAAAAATTATGATAGACCACAATGTGAATTTTGATATGTACTTTAGAAAATATTCAAAGAATTGTATAGTGTTTCCACTACTAGACTTCTATTCACATTTCCTTATATAGAGAAAAAAAAATTTCTCAACAAATACATTTTTAAAGCAAATAAAAAATAGGAATAGAATTGTTAATGATTCCATTAACATTTTACTAAAAAGTTGTATTCTTTTATAACACATGAACTAATTAAAAATGACTATCGCTCACTTTATTAAGAAATTATTTGTAATAAAGTTTGCTTTTTATACTTAATAAATAGCTATCAAAATATTGTTTTTATCAATGTATAATATTAAGTCAAAGAGATTGTGTAATATTAAGTCAAAGTTAGAGTCAGAGGAAATTTCATAAAAATTAAAATTTCAAATTCAATTTATATTTCTGTGACAGAAAAGACAAGCATAAAATATGTTACATTAAGGTATGATTTTGTATGTAATTGAAATAGAAATATGAATCCAAGAGGTGAAAAAATAATATAAAATTTCTGATTTACAGGAAACATTGCTTACATAAATTTTAAGATGGATTGTTTGGTATCAGATTGCTATGAGGCTTAGGTTTTTTTAGATACTTTTTACAAAATGATACTGTTGTTTTATTTAATACATATTAATTCTTACAGTATACCAAAAATTGTATTCTCTGCAACCAGTTAAACTTGATGAAAAATTATTTAGCCAATATGTAAGCAAAAACATTTTGAAGTCCTACCCACACTGTGCTTTATTTTTTCTCTCTGAACTGTGATTGTACTTATTCTGCTTATGTGTATCTGAGCACATTAATGCATCGCATCTTGTATTAACTGTTTCTTCTTCCTCAGTTTTATCTCCATCTGGATCAGTTGTGGAGTCTAGCACTATGCTGTACTCATAGCATAATGTGATCCCAAAGTACTTTTAATATATGAGTCATCTAAAAAACAGATGATAAACTCACATACAGAAGTATTTTCTGATTTCTCATTACCTTTCTAACATTCAGAAAGTGTCCTGTTTTTGGCAATTCCCCACCCCTTTTTGCTTCTGACTTGAATTTCCATAGCCCTCACATCTCCTTTTACAATCTTTTAATCACTCCTCTTTCAAAGCCTGTGAATTTAGATTTAGTATTAGGTGACTACCAAGTGAATCATTTAGATTGTGAAAAATAAGCCTAGATCAATTTCTTTTATTTCCTCACTAAACTGTTTCAAGCTTGTTTTACTTCTTCCTTATGAGAATATTACTCTGGCACACATCCCAGTTGAATGGAGATCTCCAGAAAAGAATGTTAAATTAAAAATATCAGTTACTGGGTTACCTCTTAATGAAGCAGCTGGTTTAAAAAGATATAGATTTAAATTATCTGCCCCAGCCCTGTTATGCTGTCTTAGGCAAGGCAGTGCACCAACTTCCCTATAAGTAATTGGCTGAAACTGAAAGTCTGAGGAACCTCCATTAACAGACTGATTAGAGACATTATTCGTACTGGAGGGGCAGTTATTTTAGACAAAGTCAGGTTCAGTGGTTTGAACAGTACTAAGACTGAAATTTATAAAATATGAATGAAATTAATTTACAGTGAAGCTCATATTAACGATCAGAGAATCAGTGGCCAAACTGATTTGATAGATTATTTCATTATGATCTACTGTAGATCATAGAGATTTCTATTATGTGACAAAATTTTTGTGTTGCTCATTTATTTTCCTCCCATGAGTTGTATTAGTGCCATTATGTCTTTCATCATTTTTTAAATAGAGATTTCTTATTTTATATACAGAAATTGTTGCAGGTCAGTGCAATATTATTTCATTTTTGTTGTGGCTTAGGGAACACAAGTGAATCACTCCATCCACTCCTGTATCATCACGAATGAATCCAGAATCCTGGACATCCCTGGGAGAACAAAGTACACTGTTAGTCAATATAATAACATGTATGTTTCAGTTAGATTCTGGAAACTTTAAATTGTTCTATCAAGAGGTATCTTCACCTGAAAGAATGTGGAAATGAGAATAGTCAATCCCCAAGGTCCTTTCCCCTTCTAATAGTCTATATTTCCAAGCTCGTATTTAGTGCTTAACATGTACCTCAAACTAGGTAATGAGGTCTACAGAATAAGAAGTACTTCATTAGAAAATAAATTCACAACTAAAAATATTTTCCCTATGTCATCACTGTGACCATCATACCAGACAGCACTATACTCTGATTTACAGGTTGAAAAAGAAAAAAAAAAAAAAAAAACAAGTCTCAGAAAACTAATGACTAATTTAAGGTTATGGACTACACATTAGGGTGACTACTGGTCAATTCAGATTGATACTAGGTTTTCTACCACTTCTTTCAATGCATGGTTTGCTACATTAAATAACATGATCCCTTTTTTAAAAATCCTGGATTTTGGTTGGAGGAGCATTGATTGACACAAAAGAAAAATTGAGAGAATAATGAAGTACTCAAATTCATAATATACTTACAATTTTATAGAATAGCTTTTACACAGTAAATTTGCAGTTATATTTTTTCTCGACAACAAATCAATAAAAAAGATGTCATTATTGTTTAATAATTTATAGATAAAGAAACTGAGATTTAGAGAGACTATGCAGTGAGTTTCCTCTAAATCACACTAAGTATTTAACTGGAACAGAGTGTAACAGGGAAGTAATAAAGAAGAATGAAGGAATTGGCTAGGTAGGCCCTTACCTCATGCACAGCATTCCCAATAAACAAACTCATGTCCTTAATATTCAATAAGACGTGTTAAATGGATATAAACCACAAAACCACAGTGTTCCTGAGTATGAACTCATGTCAGAAATACCTTCTTTGCAATGTTCCTCCTCACTTCTCAAGCCTTGTTAATGTGGGGTGCATTTTTAGGACTGCCAATTAGTTTAAATGGAAGACTAAGGTGAAAATGAATTGGAAGCCATGGTCTCTTAGGATACAGCAATGTGGTCCCTCCAAAATTATTACGGAAAAAGCATGACGTTCTGTAGATTTCAGAGTAAATACTGTTAAACTGGGATTCAAGTGTGTTGTTTGTTAGCTACAAAAGCAGTAGTATTTCCTAGTTATAGAGCCAAGGGTCTTTAGAACTGAAAGTGACCTTAGAAATAAATCACCTAAATCTATCTTTTCATTTTTATAGAGATTTAAATTGAGCCTCAGAGAGTCTATGAGTTGTCCAAGGTCACACAGGTGATTAATAGTAAACTTGAGATTCCAATCTTAATCTTTAAACTTTCAATGATTTTTAACTCAATTCATCAAAAATATTAGTTTCTGCAGATGACAAAGCACAGTGCTTTGCGCTGTGATCAAGGAGCACCACCATGCCTTCCAGTATACCATAGCGACAGAGAAGTTTAGGTCCCAGCTTCTTGGGAAGTGTAAAGCTGACTTAGCCACAGCCATTGGGGATGATAGAAGGAAAGGCAGAATTCCAAAAATATCTTAGGAGTATACAGTTAAAACAGTTTTAAAAAAGATACACACATTGCCCTTTCTGAAAATTTTCGAAACCACAGAAACCTCTCTTATTGGAGATAGTGCAGGTTTCATATCCAGTATACGTTTATTCTGTATTTATAGTACCTACTATGTGTCTGGCATTGCTTTAGGAATTGGATTTGCTACAGTGAACAAAATTATGGCCTTGATGAAGTGTTCTTGGAAGAGAGTAATGAATTTGGAGAGAAAGAGGGAGTGGAGAAATTTTAGGGGAATGATAAAAAGAGATAAGAAGAGAGTGCTTTGGAAGTATTGACCATCCCTGTTGATTTTCCGCCACTCATTTAATAAATGGTATAATTAATTGAGGCCTTACAATGTTCCAGGCTATTATAAGTGCTTTACATTTATTACTTTATTAAATCCTTATAGTCATCCTATTGGCCCAATGAAGTAGATAATTTTATTAATACAATTTTGCAGATGAGGAAAGAGGTATGGGGAGGTTAATAACTTGCCCAAAGTCAGAGAGCCTTAGTAAGTGCTGGAACCAGGACTGAACCCCAGACAACCTGAGTCCAGAGTCCATGTTTTTCACGGACAGGTCTCAAAGGTTATTACTCATTGAGAACACTCCAGGATCACTGTAGTTATAATCGCTATGGTCTGACTTTGGACAAGCTAACTAAATTCTCAAATGCAAAGCAAGAGTGGTTGACTAGATAATCTCTAACTAAGGTTCTTGAGAATTCTAACATTCTTTGGACCTGTGATTTCATATAAGTCGAGTGTGCTCTGTAGGACACAGAGCTGCTGACTGCTAGAGAGTGTTATTTAAGGAAACTATGATATCCTGTGTTCAAACTGTCTCTGCTCCATATTCCAGGATCTGACATGAGGCCTACCTTTGCTCTGGTTCATTCACTCCTTCTAGTCAAGGTATTTTCTGTCAGAAGGATATAAACTGATTAGCAGCAGTTATCAAATTATTAAGACAACTGGCTCCTAAAAGGATAATGGTGAGGGCATTCATGAGGAAGAGGGACAAAGAAAGGTCCAGATTTGGCATGCCGTGGTAAATACATCGCTGGTAACCTGGGAACAAAGACTTTAAAAGAATGGCAGTTGCCAGACTATTTTTGCCTTCATGATTTTGTCTAGAGATAGCCTTCATATATGCACAACCTCCTCAACCCTCTCTTTTCTTTTCTTCTCCTCCCCCCCCACCATTCTATATTGGAATGGCAGGCAGGAGTTTGGTTAATAGAAGTTAGTTGTCAACATTTCTGAGAAGGAAATGAAATGAAAAAGAAATAAAAGTGAAAAGAATAGCTAAGCCAAAGGAGCAGTCCATAAGTGGGGAAGAGCATTTGAGACACAGTAGAAATTAGGAGACTTGCTGACATGAGAAGCTATGTCCATAAGATTATAAAAAATAGATATACATTCCTTACCTTCAATAAGAGGGACATGCAAAATGTGGCAGCAGTGGAAAGAAACAGAGTTCCAGGGGTGATTTAAGTTAAAAGCAAGGACAAATGAAGCAGAAACGGCAGTGTCTTTTTCCCGCTCCTGTTAAGAATCCTATCAGGTCATTAAGTGGTTAGGTCTTTCCCTAAGGTATAGTCATCATCAACACCTTTGCTTACCTCAGTCATCTTGGTGCTCCTGCTGCTACGAATATTAATGATGTTGTGAACTTATTTAGTATAACTGTGGCTTAATGTGTGTTATTACATTATCCATCAGTTGTACATTGCCCTTAGCAACTGGCATAAAGTTATCTCTAGTCCGCTACTAATTTTATATCTATCTTGGTTGGGTCAGCTTTGCTGGTTTCTCTGCTTCATATTACTTTCAGGGTTATAACTCATGACAGTGTTATAGAAGTCATCATCTTATGAGTATAACCACAAGACAGATTGCAATAGAGAATTATCCTTGGGTACATGGGGTCATAACAAAGGTCTTTTATGCCCTTCTTTTTTTGTTCTTGAGGTATTCTTTTGGTAATATGGTTTGATGTAGATAAAGAACACAGATCTACCTTGTGTGAAATTCTTCATTTAGAGAAATCTATGCACAGATACTTATTTGTTATTTGGATGTCTTTCTCCCTTGAGGGTTTAAAAACTGATCTGGGGGATGTGTCTGAAACAGGACGGAAAGCTGTTCGGCTTTTCCTGGATGAGTTAAATAAAAAACACACACCAATGAAATAGTTGGCAGTCCTAACACACAAAACGATAGAAATTTTGTAGTCTCACCATCTTGAGAAAATGTTATTTCTCTTAGTTAGGGTTGAAATCTCCACTTGATTGGTAGAGCTTACATCAGAGAATACATTTTAGTCAGTCCTATGATTCAGAAGTCATTTAACAAAATTATTATTCATTTATTTGTTTGACTAGATTTGAAGCTGAATGGGTAGCTAGGGATAAAGCCATTAAATCTGTGTGAAAGCAAATCATCTTAATTTCACATTTCACTATTTAACCTCTCTGAGTCTCTTTCCTCATTTGTAAAATGAGAAGATTTAGACAACTGATGTTTTAGGTCCTGCTTGAACTAATATACAAATAAATGCAATTTCTTCCTTTTCTCCTTCTCATAGGTTTGCATTGGGTAGAATGTTCTATACTCTGGCACATAAAGAAACTTGGTTTTGGAATAAAACAATGTGAGTCACTGTTAATAGTGGTAATGATGGTAATAATAACAATAATAATTATTATTATTAAGATTGAAAATAATACAAGCTTATAAAATTTTTACAATTAGCTCAGCTTTGATGATAATTCTAATGCATAACTTTACTTCCCATAACTGCATTTTTTTTTTTTTTAGTGACATTGAACAAAGATCAAAGTATATTATTTTACTGGATAGGCTACTTTCTGGTTAAATGGAAGGATACTCTGCCAAAAAGTCCTGGCACATATGTGTTGAATAGTTGATCCTTAGTGTCGATTAGACATCTTTATACATTATCTATTAGACCATTAGTATACTTTATAAGCATGCACTAGGAATTTTTATAATTACATTAAATAGTGTCTCACCCCACTTTTGGCTTAAGTAGTTAGTTTACCAGTATACATCCAAAATAGAATTTGGCATACTAGGTCATACCAAAATTCTTCTTAAACAATTCATGTTCCCTGCCTTCTGTCTCCATTCTTTGACCCCTATAGTAAAGGCTGAAGAAATGTTTCAGCTGCTTTGTGAATCCTGTTTTGCATGTTTCTGCATAGATTTGCATGTTAAATTAAAGGGACTTTAATTCCAAGATTTGTGATATAGAATTCAATTAATAAGCTCAAGCAAAGTATTCCAATTATATTCAAAGCCAGTATTCAAAGCAGACATTCGAGACTCAAGTTGAGTATCTTCTTAGCTTTTGTCTCTTGCCATTTCAGCCCTGAATAAAAAGCCAAAAATAATGGGAAGAAACAATTCTATTGGCTGATAGGACATAGAATCTTAAAACTCCCTTGCGTGGAGAATTTCAGAGATTACCAGTCCAAGTCTTTACAATGGTCTATCAGGCCCTATGTGATCTGCTCCCAATTTTACCTTGTTGATCTCTACTATGGACTGAATTACGTCCCCTCCAAATTCATATATTGAAACACTAATCCTCAGTGTGACTGTATTTGGAGATAGAGATATGGCTTTAGGAGATATGTCAGGCAAAATGAGTTTATAAGGGTGAGGTCTTAGGATTGGTGGCCTTATAAGAAGAGGAAGAGAGATCTCTCTTTCTTTTACTATGCATGCATACACTGAGGAAAGACCATGTGAGAACGCAACCATCTATAAGCTGGGAAGAGAACTCTCACCAGAAACCACCTCTCCTGGACTGTAATCTTGGACTTCCAGCCTCCAGACTGTGAGAAAATACATATAAGCAACTCAGTCTATGTTATTTTGTTATGGCAGCCTGAGCCAACTAGGACAATCTCATCTTCCACTATCCTCTAATTCCTCACTTCCATCTAGAAACATGGGTCTCTCTCCTGTTCCTTGAGCATAACGTGTGCTTTTCTGTCTTAGAGACTTTGAACTAGTTATTTCTTCTTCCTAGAATGTATTTCCACTAGGTGTTCTGCATCGTTAATTTGATCACCATCTTCTATTCTTTGGTCATAAGTTTCTTTCTCCATGAGGTCATCCAAGACCACCCTACCTATTATTACAACTTGCCACCTCCACAACCTGGGTCCTCCTGAACCCTTTTACCCAGTCCCACACTTTACCCTTTTATTTCTAGAGCAGTCATCACCTTCTATCAAGCTTTGTATTTATTGGTGTCTGTTCTTTATCATGTCCTTTTCTTTTTTGTTCACTGATGAATTCCAACTGTGTAAAATGATACCTGAAAACAATTGGTGCTCAATACTCATTTGGTAAATGAATGAACAAATGCTTGTAAAAAAAAACAACACACATTTAAAAGATACTCTTGGTAATGCTCCTTATATCCCTTGCTGGATTTAACCATCGCATTATGAATTGTATTCATCCACATTTTATTTATTCATTCATCTATACAGCAATATTTCTTTTTTTAAAATAATTTTTTCTTATGATATGAATGTTATGAATTTTTTTGCTAAGGGACTGATGTATTGTAAACCATTAGTAAGAAATTTTTTTTTTTTTTTTTTCCGCTGTGTTGGGTCTTTGTTTCTGTGCCAGGGCTTTCTCTAGTTGTGGCAAGCGGGGGCCACCCTTCATCGCAGTGCGTGGGCCTCTCACTATGGTGGCCTCTCTTGTTGTGGAGCACAGGCTCCAGATGCGCAGGCTCAGTAGTTGTGGCTCATGGGCCCAGTTGCTCCGCGGCATGTGGGATCTTCCCAGACCAGGGCTCGAACCCGTGTCCCCTGCATTGGCAGGCAGATTCTCAACCACTGCGCCACCAGGGAAGCCCCTATACAGCAATATTTCTTAAGCACTGCTAGACACTGCTGAGACTTGGGAATAGGAGATGAGAAAGACAGGCATGGTATATGCTCTCACTGAATTTAGAGCTGTATAGGATCATAAAGATCATCTTGTCCAATGGTTTTCAAAAACAAATTTTAGGAGAAGACCCTTTAATAAAGCAAATTTACATAAAAATTCAGAGAAAACATAAATCAACACAGCTTAATCTGAAGACAAAGAAAGAAGTAGGAAATACACCATCTGGGCTTGGAAATCACTAATAAATTTTCATTTTATAGCTTGAATTCATTCAGGACATGAATGAGTTGAATGATTCTTGGTTCCTGTAGATGAAAGCAAAAACATATTTGGCTTCAGGGCAGCTGGGTTTGTAGGTCATGATCTTTGTACTGTGATGTGCTAAATTTGCACAATCTTTCAGAAACTGATTTTTGAACTATCTGAAGTCTTCTAGAGTCTCAGAGGAATTGAGGTTTTTTAATGCAATTTGTTGTTGTTAAGGCCTTTACATCACAAGTATCATTTGTAGGGTCTTGTCAGCTGATGCATGTGAACATGGTGTTTCCAGTAATAATCACAAATAAATTGCACGGAGACTTTATATTTTTGCTTTTTTTTTTTTTTTTTCTTTCTGCCATTTCCTGGAATCCCGAGCAACAGGCTTTGCGTGTCCTTGTACAACATTTTTACAGTTTGGAAAAGTTACTGCTAGGTCTAAGGAAGAAGGGCAGCAGTGATCTGGACTATCTTTCTAGTTCCAGTAGCAAGGACTCAAATTACTCTATGGCCTTTATAGCAATTTAATTTTGAAACAAATTGTTATTAGAATTTCTCAAAAGGTTTTTTATGTCTTATTATATTTTATTATTCAAGTTGTAAACATCATGTGAGATAAGAGATTACCTGTGTTCACTTGCTTGATTTCTACCTATTTCTACAAAATTCTATAAATAACAATTTATTTATTTCAATAATTAAATTATATAAAATTCTTTATTATGCATATACTCTGTTATGAATGGATACCATAAAACTATGGAAAGAAACATGAAAAACAATGCTCAAAAATATCTCTGGTTTGAAAGAGATTGTAATATTTACTGGGTCTGACATCACCACTTCTGCCTATTAGCTGTCTAGTTCCTAGTAAGTAATAGAGACCTTACCACTTGAGTTTTTGTAAGCTTCCCCCTCTCATTTTATAATGTTCAATATTCTAATCACTACCCTTTGAATTGGATGTTTTAGGGTTTGTTGGTCTTTCTTAAAATGTGATGCCTAAAGGGCTAGTATCTTTATCTTGCCTTCCTCACGAACCTACTTCTATTCATATTGGCCTTCTCTGAACCTTCAAACTGCTGTTTTTCTTTCATATAACTTCCTCTTTTATTGGGTAATTCTTCTTCTTCTCTGAAAAGATGGAAGTAGAAGAGAATTTTGTATGTCCTTTCATCTCTTCAAGGAGTTTAACCAGTTTTAATTTAAAAAATGTTTCCTACTTAATCAACTTTCCAGTGGCCAGAAACACTCCCTTGGTATGACATCAAGGTAAAAAAATGTATAGAACTTTTGATTCCCTTTGGTAGCTTTCTGTTCAAGTGTTAGATCAACAGGAGTACACCACTCCTGAGGAGGGCTAGATTCTGAAAATTTTCTAAGTCTCTATTTTTCACACCCCAACCCCCTTGAGAATCTAATATTTTTTTCCTTCCAAAGGGCTAAGGCAATCAGATAGTAATTGCCATCAAATTATCAGCTTCATTCAGTTCTTTAAAAAGCCTGCTCTCTTCAGAATGTCTGCCTCCTCACATACTTTTGGCTTTTCCTGGAATGCACTTTTGGGACTGTTCTCTTGGCTAACACCTTCTCATGAATGTTTCAACTCTCAACTGAGCAGTCACATCTATAAGATGTCTTCTCTGAACCCACCAAGTCCCAAACCCCAGACCAATTTACCTTTCTTTTCTCTGTGCACAAATCTAGCATGGAACAATGTGATAATACTGTATTGTTATTTCTAGTGTGCTTATCTATAACCCATACTAAGTATTTAGCTATTTGAAGAGACAGAACTTATCTATTCAATTTAACATCTGTACAACGGCAGATTATAGGCATTCACTGACTATGTAGGAGTAAACTAATTAATGAATGACATATTATGAAATATATATATATATATATGAAAGACGTAAAACGTGTGTTTTACAGTTAAGAGAATAATAAGATGAATATTCATTTAGCCACTTTATAGTAAAAGAAATGGAATGTAAGTAGCCATTTAGAATCCCTCAGTATAATTCCTCTTTGTCCTGCAAATTTATTTTATGTTCTGAATATGATCTTAATCATCCTCTTTTTTTTTTTTTTTATTACAGATGTATTGAACACTAGATAATATAAGGTTTAACTTTGTTTGGGTTGAAATGTATATAAAAGGAAGCACATTGTGTATATTTTTCTGCAACTTGTTTGGCTCATTTTTTTCTTTAATCTATGTTGATGTATGTAGCTGAAATCTAATTTTTTACTGGTATACAATATTCCATTTTATGACTATTCTAAATGTATATATTTATTTTATTCTTGCAGGACATTTTGACTAATTCTAAGATTTTTGTTACTTTAAGCAATACCACTATAAACATAGAAAAAAATCCCCATGAATTTTGAGAAATAAATGTTTCTCTAGGGTACGTAACAGAAAATATGCTGATGAAGAGAATATGCAAATGTCCAGCTTGACTAGGTGATGCCACATTGTTGTACAATTACACACATCCCACAGATAGATACAAATTTCTGTTAACCCACACTCTAGCCAATATCAACATTGTCTAAATTTCAATTTTTTTCCCAGTATCATACTTCTGAAAAGATATCAGGATGATTTTCATTTCAATTTCCCTGATTACTAACCAGGTGGAACATATTTTCATATGATTGAGAATCTGTTGTGTTTTCCTTCTGTGAAATGCCTGTTCATTCTTTTGCCCAATTTTCTACTGCGTTGTTTCTCTTTTTCTTAATGACTTGTAGATATTAATTCTCTGTACATTATATGTATAATAAATGTTTCCTCAGCTTGTCTTTTAACATTTTTATAGTTTGCTATTCACATTTAAATCTCTAATCTATCTAGTACTAATTTTTGTGCATATATGAGTTATGGGTCCAATTTCTTTTTTTATGGGTAACCAATTATCTCAGGATAATTCATTAAAAAATAAATTAAAAAACCATATTCTTTCCACTGTGATCTATAATGTCTGCATTGTTATAAATCAAGTTTCCATATATGCACAGGCTTGTTCTGAGTTCTCTAGTCTGTTCCATTTGAGTATTTGTTTAGCAGTTTGTCACTCTGCCATCTTAATATCTTATCTTTACAATAAATCTTAATATCTATGTTTCCTCTTTCTATCTTCATACTATCTACCTTGTTGTTCTTTCTTGGAATTATCTAAACTAATCTTGGTCATTTAGTCTTCTATGCAAATTTTAAATTCACCTCATTAAATTCCATAAAAAATTTGTTTTAGTCTTTTGGCTGAAATTGCTTTTGAACTTAGGGAAAGTTTATATTTTTTATGATATTGGGTCTTCCAATCATAAACGTTGGATATAATTCAATTGAATTAAGTTTAAAACATGTATTTTAGTACGATATATAGTTATTTACATCAAAATTTTGCACTTTTTTGTTGAATGTATTTCTAGGCAATTGAACTGTTTTATGTTATTTAAATGGAATATTCTATATTTGAAACATATTGCCTATTATATTTTTGCTGTTGACTACAATTTAATATATCAATATTTATACATTGATTTTGTATCGAGCAGCCTTGCTGAACACTCATTAATTTTAATAATTGATATGTAGATACTTCTGGAATTTCTATGTTGACTATCATATTAACTGTGAGTGTTTTGGTTTTCCTTTATAATATTTATATTTTATCTCTTTCTTAATATCTTATTGTGCATTCCAGGACTTCCAATTAAGGGATGAATAAAAGTCATAGCATTATTATTGATTTTCTTTTAATTTTAATTTTGGCTCATTTTCAAATCTACTGTGTCATCCTTTATAGTCTCTTATTGTGTACTCATACATTCAAGTTTGACTTTATTTCTTGTTCACTAATACACTAAGTCTGTAGTGTTTCATGGATCTATCTAATAGTGGATTTCCTACTAGACTTTTCACTCTGAGATTTATTTCCTCTTCTTCCCTGTTCTCCATGCAAGTGTTGATACAGAATCGCAAGCTTTCTAGAATTTGGCAGAAACTCAAGGGCCAAACATGTGCCCTTCTAAATGTTCTGCTCTTACACTGTTCTTTGTTTCTTTAAATCTTTCTTCGTGTGTCCAATCAGTAATTAAATACATATATGCATGTATGTATGCATGTGTGTGTATACACATATATAGTATCTATATATAGATACCCATTATATCTCTGTATCCTACATGTAAAATATCTAGATGTCTAATATATGTACCATCTCTCACTCTTTATATATATGTATATATGCATATGAATACATCATACTTACACATATGCATTGTACATAATTCATATATATTATCTATTATACATACAGCTGAATAGATTATATACACACATATACATAAATATATACACACATATACATAAATATACATACATATTATATACATATATATACATAAACTCATATAATTTTAATCTCCAATTATGATTATCTTTGAAACATTCAGAATATCTGCCATACTATTGAATACATAAGTCAACTCATTTATAAAACTAGCACATTCATATATTATAATCTGAAAGGTCAGTTGTTATGAGCTGAGTAACATTGACTAGTTGACCATAAAATTAAAAAAATAGTTGAATTGCCTTTAGCCCTTGTCTGTCATTTTAAAGCCAAGTGAGACAAACTATTTCCAAAATTTGAAATACCAAGTATTTCTTTTCATAGTCCTTGATAAGAACAATGCTTTACATTTGCATAGCAGTCTCATCTGCACTTGTTACTTTGATCCCTTGCCTATTCTTTGTGACAGTTAGGTTAGCCTTATCTCCAACTTACAGATAAGATAGTCAAATGACTTGCCCAAGGAGCAGGACAGGGATAAATCTAGGCCACCTGTCTTGGTGCTTTAAAATGCAGCATCCTTCTCTCTTCAACAGTACTTACTCTGAACATAGAGATTTCTAACTCTGCCCACAGCTATACTATTTTGGGGGGTATAAATAATTAATTGCTATATATAGTAGTTCTCCTATCAAATTATAAGAAAATATAAGTCTACTACAAGTTTTAATTGCAAAGTGGGCTTGGAAAGTATGAAATATTTTCAGCACAGCACCTAATTCAAGTGCTTTAATTTTCAACCCATCAACTCCTTTTAACCACACATACAATATTGAGCCACCTTTTCTTTCCTCACCACAGATCTGTATCCTGTGTAGCTTCAAAGAGGGCAGTTTGATCACCAGTCTATTGGATACATATGCACATCAAAAATAGACAAGAATTTCAGAAAAGAAGAAAACATGTTCTTAAGGTCCGGGAGCAAAGGTCATTCACTCAAAGACAATATACTGTACATATGTTATTTATATGCCACAAATTTTTTACTGCTCTTCAATGAAAAACATCTTGTTACCATAGCAACTGCCACATTGCATGCTGTCTTTGAGACTACTACATCATTGTACTAGACACACAGAAAGACACTCACATCCTTAAGTAATTTCAAAGTCTGTCATTTTAGTAAAGTTTAAAGAAAAATAATGAGTATGTGTTAGTTAGGCCCCCCCCCCTTTACTGTTTTGCTTTAGAACTACTTGATTTTGCATGGACCTAATTTTTTTCCTTAATTTTCAAGTGATAAAGGGAATGTTGGCAATGTATATTTCACTGTGTGTTAGAGGGAGAAGCAGACATCTAAGCAATTTAAGAGAGAAAGAATTATGATCTGGCAATTATGGCTGTATCACATCTATTTGTTTTTACATTGAGAAGTTCATTTCCTGTCATGGCAGGGACATCTCACTGAGCCATAATGTGCTGTTGAACATATGCGTTTTCATTCTTCAATAGAGAATTTAGACACACACATCATATCTTCTGCTTAATCCTCATTTTGCAACAATTGTCTCCAAGTCCCAATGATAAGATATATCTTTACCTAAAAAAAGTATAGTAAAATGTGTTGTCTATAAAATTTATCTTGGTCAAATGAAACATATTTATAGCTAGTAGTGGAAAATTCTATTAATAATGATAATTAATATTTATAGAGTGTTTTCTATATGCGAACACTGTGCGAGTACTTTATTCATTATCTAATTTAATCTTCAACTGATTTAATGAAGCTGATAATATTGTTATGTTATATTCTGGATGATGAAACTGAGATTCCCAAGGTTAAATGATTTCCCCAAGATTTTATACCTAGTAAGTGGCAGACCTGGGTCTTCTACTCATGTTACTCTGACCCCAAAGCACAAGCTCTTTACTTCTGTACTATATGGAATTCTTCGTTAGAAAGGCTGGTAAAATTCTTTGAAAACAATAAAGGAACTTTTTATTTGTCTAACATTTTAATAATAATTTCTTAATTTGTTTTAAAAGTTCTGATATTTTTAGGAGAAAAATCTTATAAAATCACAACAATGAAATGGCAAAATTAAGTACTTATAAATTGTACTCTGATCAGCTAAAATATCCCTGATTCTATTCCACCTACACCCTTTTCATTCTAATAATGTTTTCTTTAATTCTCTACATCATTAACTTAAAAACTATAGTGATCATGATAATGGCTCATGCTAAATTTTAGTATAATTTCTACGTGGTCTTGTATTTTTTCAAAAATTTTGCTGCCACCACTCAAACAGTAAAATTTCTGACATGAAGTAGAAGTGAGGTCAACCAAGTCAACATAATAGGACCCAAGGACCCCTTTAATTACTTCACCAGGGCTCAAGGGACACCAAGTTTGAGATGACATTTTGGTGGGACACGCAGTAAAACTGGAACACATAATCTCTAACAGTGGAACATTGGCTTGCATAAGCTATCTTCTTTAACTTGTAATTGTAAACTCTTTATGTCACTTGATTACAGATGCAGATATAGGGAAGTCAGGAAATGAGAAAGTTGAGATTCTCTAGGTCATACCCACAGGATATAAGCACCCTGCGACTACAGGTAGACAATTAAAACTCTGCATCTGAAAATGATGTGAAGCACAAAAATAGCACTCCATGTATTTACATTTTTTTTTTGTTCATGTCCATGTGTGACCCTAACAAACCACTAATTATTTTGATTTTATATTCAAAACCTTAGTCAACAACTCAAGTGGTAGTTCAACTTAAGTTAAAACTTATGTAAATTAAATAAATAATAATAAAATATTAAAAAGATAATTACTTCTTTTTGGGTTTCTATTTGATGAGAGATATTGTACTAGACCTGTCACAAAAATTATTCCAATTCTTCATAATAATCTTGCTCACTAAAACAGACCCAGAGAGGTTAATAGATTTGCTAACATCATACAGCCAAGTAAGATACCTAGTTGGAATCAGAATCAAGTACAAGAAATCCCAATGTCTTTTCTCTTTTGAGCCGTTTTTAAAAAGAATACAATTCTGCCCAAAATTTGTTTCTCTGTTTCTTTGTTCTCTTTTTAAAAGTTCATGCTTTGAAAAAACAATAAAAATTTTACTTTATAAATGTCTGTCTAAGCAACTAACAAATACTTTAAAAAATCAGATAAATAATTATAACTAAATCTATTTATTTCCCAAATGTTAATCTTTCAGGAAACATTAAGTGACTCACAGATATGCAGAAATTATGCTTTGGTCACATCCTGAAGCAACTTTTCCATCTCTTTTATACTTATGGAATGAACTGAAATAATTATTCTAATAATTTAGGTAAAAAATGAAATAATGATATGTTCTTTTGGCATGAATTGTTTAAATGATTGCCTCTACATTACTTTGCTAACATAGACAACAAAATTCCACTTAAAAAAAATAGCTTTGAAACTTCTTAATGAAGAGTAGTTTAGCTTGCACATTTATACTACGATGCGTTTAAGTGATCTGTGTTCCTAATGCATAAGTGCAAATGAATAGTCAGAACCAGTCTGGTTTCTTTGAGCACCTGGGCAAGATAGTGTAATAAGGCTCTCTTTTTCCCAATTGCATTAGTCTATCTTTGGAAGGTGTTCTTATGGGCTGGCACATAGGGATACATATATCCAAACTCAATGTTCCATTTATGTGTAGGCTACTCTATGATTAAACTTACTTTTATCTCAGTAAGCAATTAAGTAAACAGTGACTTGGTAAACTGTCACATTTATGAAACATATTTATTTTATTAAATTTTAGCAAATATTCTAAAAACCACAACACCATGTGCTCAATGCCATGCATGAATATATACTTTAGATAGGTTACCCCCAAAAACTTTCTACATACTTACTCTTTAGTTTGATAATGAATGCACTTAAAATCTTTGGGTAAATACTTAGGATTTATGACTATGTAAAAAGAAGATAGTGATAGATGTATGTACAGTTTGTGAGAGCTTAGTAATAGGAATGTGTATTATTTGGGAGGTTATTGTGTGTTAACTTCTCCAAAGACTATAATAGCACAGTTTCCTTTGATCCCTTGTGAAAACCTCTGTTAATTGTTCTGGGAAGTCATTGATTGCCTGTTATTGAGTCAAAACATATAAGGCTAGACAGATGGCTTAATGCCACATAGTTATTGGCTCATATAACTAGATTTTTATTACTAAATTTCAGATGAAAAGAGAAATAGTTGTGAATAATAAATATGAAGCAAAATCATGTATATTAGATCAGGCTATTCTCCAATATTAAAAATGTGGCACTGAACATTTTAAGTGAAAGGTGTGTAAGCGTTGGGGAATCAGATCTGAATATGTATGAATAATTCTAATCCTAGTTTATAAAGAGAGTGAGACACAAGTACTCAGTGTGCATAACCTTGAGAAATCCACCGACCTTAACCCACTGCCCATGTTAAGTGATATAGAGGAAAGTTTTGAACATTGAATTATCATGGAAAGTGTTTTCCAAGCTTATTAATAGGAAAAAATCATAGTGATATAAATAAACTTTTAGGTTTAATGTGGTCTTTATATGAATTTATTGATATTTATAAATAGAATAATAAACAGTTGAAATTATATCAATGCATATTCATTTCTGTATATTTCTTTCTGAAATATAAATAAAATATGTCACAAAACATCTTCATATCATTGTGATTATTTTCCTATTAACAAGCTTTGCAAAGCACTGTCTATGATAATCCGATGCTCAAAATATTTCTTTATATCCTTTAATGTTGCTAATGGGTTAAGAATGTCGAGATCCTTCAGGGTCACACACAACAAGAAGATTGATCTTCTGTCCATCTTCTTGCCACATATATTAGTTATTTATGGTATAAGGCTGAACACATCAGTTTAACAATGTTACCCAAATTTTTTCTTTTCTCTAAATTAATTCACATTTTCCCAGTCTTTATTGGTGTGTTATTCTTGCACTTACTTAAAGAAAAATAAAATAAAAAGTAACAGCAAGGAAGAGAATGCCACTGTATGCATTTGCTTTTAGAAATCCTAAGTTTTCCATTTCCTTTTTCCAAAAAGGAAATTGAGGTAGTAAATGTTTAATTTTCCCTTTTTTCCCCATTATTCTGTATTTTAAGACATTTTGATCTACCTCCTGAACATTCCAGTAAAGTTAAACTTCTTTTGCCTAGTCTAATATGTGCTAATACAATTTTCACAGGATCTGAGGTTGATTGTTTCTTTTTCTTTCTCTCTCTCTTTTTTTCAGGTACTTTTATTTAAAAACATATTTTTTTTGGTCCCGCTGCGAGGGTTGTGGGATCTCAGTTCTTGACCAGGGATTGAATCCCGGCCATGGCAGTGAAAGCACGGAGTCCTAACCACTAGGACACCAGGGAACAACCTCTCTATTTTTAAAGATCATTCTGTTTAGCTTCCATTTGAAAACACTTGACATTTTTTTTTTTTTTTTGTAATCATGGAACTTAATAGAACTCTTAACCCTTGATCTTTTCCCCTTGACTTCCTCCTAAGTTATCTCCCAGTTGAACAAGTGAGTCAGACACAAGGAAGGGAAGCAGAATGAATGCATGGAAGAAGTGGTTTTCTTGGTAAGAAACAGGCATGTGAAAGCTTTCAGAACTTCCTTCCCAACCCTAATGCCTTTTTGATGATTGGGATAGCATGGGTAGTGGAAACAGATGCTATCAGATCTGCATTTTTTTTGGCTCAGGATAAAGCGAGCAAAGGCTAACAGAGTCATGCTGTTTTGCAAAGTGACATACACACTTCATTTTTCCAAAATATATCTGGCTTAAAAAAGCAAATTGCCAGGCTTGATCGTGCTTATGGATGCCACTATTCCTTTAGTTAGAGGAACATAGAGAATGGAGATTAGAAAACGAACTAGATTATTGGTTTACAGTTAGCAGTCTGCTATCTCTACTTGACTAACAGCTGCTTTTAAATTCCATTTCTGTGAATTTAAATCTGTATGCAAAGCACTTACATTTCCAAAGGGCCTTTGGTTGTTATTGTTGCCCCTCAGTGGTAATGGAAGAGTTTTCTGAAAACCAGCACAAGGGGCAGGAAAATCCAAATTCTCTTCGAGTTCTGTCCTTGATTATTTCTGTGTCCTCGAATGAGTCATTTTTAATTGCTTAGTCTCAGTTTCTCCAGTCACATAACCAGTATATTACTGTACTATGACTTATGCTGCTTATTTCTTATAAGCATGATCTGAATATTTGTGTATTATTTTACAATGGAGACTACCTAATTAATTAAGTTTCCTCTGTGGCTGATAAGCCTTCCCATTAAATATATGATAAACATGATTGGCTGATAGCTGTCATATGTTTTATCAGTAACCTGGTAATGATAGCAATTAAAAGTTATTTGGCTTTGAAGGTGATGTTTCCAAACAAGCCCAGCTAGGAGATATGATCTGTTGAAAGATGTTAATAAGAGACAGTGTCCCTGTAACAGTGTAACATTAACAGGATACAAACTCTGACATGATTCTATTCCATGTCCTTGGTTCTCCAAGCCACATATATCAGAATCAGGAGAGCTGAACATATCTTTTTTATTTTTGAGTCTTGCTTCAGCTCTTTGGTTTCATCTACTGCAGCACCTCAAGAGTTAACATGCTTTGAACAGTAGGATTTAGACCAGGGGTAACTGGCTGGCTCCTCATGGGTTAAAATAAGCTAAAAGACACATGATGTTGGTAAGGTTTGTTGCTGTTGTCATTTTGCTTGGTTTTGTTCTGAGCTGTGAGCCCAAATGCTCAAAAAATCTGACGCCCTTTCCCCAGCCTTATTGACACCTTAGGGTTTCACAAGCTGCCATTTCACACTTTTGAGTTTGTAACTTCTGGCTTAGATAAATGGAGAGCAAACCGTGGGAAGAGACACATCTGGAATAAAGTCAAGGTGGCAAGAATGTCTGTTTTATTTGAGAAGAAAGACTGGGGAAGAGCAGTAATGGTGGAGAGGAGTTTTTCTTTAGATGAGTTTAGGAAGCATGTTTGCAAAAGAGTTTCTTAGGATGTTTAATCAACTGAAAGAACATCTACCTTAATGAAAATATTATCATATTTAATTTTCTACTACCATTTCAAATTGGGTAAAGTTTGAGGTAAGCTGCACAGGATTTGAATATGAAAACACAACACCTTCATCCTTTCCACCCTGCTGCATTGCTCCAGAAGACAGTATTCATGCAGTGTTTCAAAGAAATGGCCTTGTTACATGGAATGCAGTGTTATATAGTGACTAGCAAGTTCTACTGCAAGACAGGACTGATAGTCACATCTTTATTTTTTAACTTATTTTTTTCTTGAAATGCCCTTGGAAATGTTATCTTTCTGCAAATGAGGAGAAAGAAATTCTCTGTATTTTGCTAAATCATCAAGATCTAGGATAAAAGGACCTTTGTAATTAGACAAAGCCATCATAGTAACAAAGACATTAGTAGCAATATATAGTGTTCAAATAATTCATTACACTTCCCTAAAATACAATTTTGTAAGTCATGGTGTCACAAAGAGCCAGTTTAGGTGAAAATTTTCCATTGTAGCATTTCATTCTCAGACTAAAGAAAATTAAATTTATAGACAAAGCTCAACTTGGGTTAAAATTGGTCTCCTAGAAGAGTAGTTGAGTTCACTTTTCTTATAATTTGTATTTAAAAATTTATTGTATTTTACAATTATTATTCATAAGCAAGCTTAAGCAACTCACTGATAAAACTAATGGCATGCCACAAGATGCAATTAAAATCGCTTAGTTGATAGGATGACCATTAGAGCCTCCTTTGGAGAAATAGCAAGTGCCCAGTAGTGAAAGTGGATGTTGAGTATATGAAAAATTAAATTTGGCTAATTAGTGACCTGGTTTTGACAGGCAGTTACTTTGGTTATGAGAGTCCTTTGGTTTCTGTATCATCCTTTTTAAAAGGAAAATCATGTGATATAAGGGCTCTTAAGGGAAGGTTCACTCAGAAATCAAAGATTGAAAAATAACAAGGATATCATTTTTCCTTTGAGAATGTGCTCTTGCTGAGGCATCTTATTCCATCTGTATGCTTGAGGCAATAAGCCCTTCCCACCAACATTTCACCTCTCACATTTTCTATTCAAAGACTGTCAAGGCAGATGGCAGTATATGTCATCTTTATGGAATCATGAACCTTAGTACTTTATCCAAAATGTGCGAGTATTAGTCAAAGTTCCACGATATGATGAAAAAAAAAAGAAAGATCAAATTGTGAGAATTGGACAAACCTACCTCTACAGGCAAACATTTTTCTTGGAATGAAGGTTGCTGAGAATATGTGAAGGGGATTTTAATGAGAGAAACTACACAGTGATGAAAGTCAACATGAACAAGAAAGGCAAGAACAACAACAAACAAAACTCATTGAATTTCCCATAAAGCTCTGAGTCTTCCATAGCTTCTTAGCTTGTCTTACTCTTTCAAAGAGACTGAAGCTCTATACTTAAGATGCTCTTTGCCAGGTGAACCTTCTTTTTCATTGAATTAGTTGCATGGTGGCAGAACAACTGGAGTTTTCCTATTTGCTTAACTGCCCACCAATTAGGGTAATACCTGTGGTTATCCAGGCTTGGAAAAATGTGAGGTATCTGAAAGAAGAATAATTTTACTATATACTAATTAGAAGCTTATCATACTTTGGAACACAACAGAGCAGAATTGTTTCCCCGAGGCAATCTATGGAAGCAACAGAAAACAAGGGTCTTGCAGCATCTTACATATGTAGAAAAGTGTTGAATATTTGATTCTTTACACAGATTCTGAACCAGTTAACACTGTGTAGTAGTATTTATCTGTTTACTGTCAATATTCAGTAGGTTTTGTAAATTATTATCAGTGTGTAAGAACATGGGAAGATTCTTTGGGTGGTGGTCATGCAGAACTCTTCTGGTTTCTTAATAAGAAACACTTGTGAGTAGCAGTTTCCATTTTTCAGAAAAATAGTTTATCTTAACAGAACACACATCCTCCAATTGAAATGTATACAGCATCATAGCAACTTCATCTAACATTGAATGGATTATTTTCTCAGATGCCATCATCCAATGAAAAAACTTTTTTTGAGTGTTTATGCTCATAACTCTCCATTTGCATTTAAAAACTATCACCTATCAGGCAGCCATCCAGCTGGTTAGGGACCACTGCCTTTGCACTTACTTAGCATATAGAGATAGAAATAAAACCCTTTGTAGTCTACCTGGTTTTCCCCATAGAATTTCCCATATTTGGCCACACATTTGACATGTGAAACACAAGCATTGTACCAAAGAGGAAAAGCTTCTTTTTTTTCTTTTGTACAGAATTTGTTCAAACTTGTCTCTACACATCCGTATGTATTGTAGATGAATGCAGCTTCTTTCATGAAATCCCATAACGTGTTTCTGCAATGAGCAACACTCATTTAACAAGTGCACTCTGCCATGCAGGCGGGACCTGCCAGGAGCAACAGCATGCCTGGAACGGAAATGTTGTTTAATGAATATTTATTGATTATGAATATTCATTAAATTAACATCTTTATGGCCGGCCCCAGGCTTTGTAACTTATGTGGCAGTAAAGTGGTTAAGTAAAGTTTTCAAACCAGTCTTGGAGCCCTTTGAGGCCCGGATAACTATAAAAATTACCAAAACTTCAAGTTTTCTTCTGGAACATAAAGCAATTCTTGAAATATTCTGATGTGGTTATATTTGTTATCAATGCATTTTGTTTTAGGATGGTGGTAAGAAGTGACCTGAACCTTTTTAGCTCAGATTTTTGGGATACTCTCTCCCAGTTGAACGCTTTGGTCACTAGCTCACTATATTTTTTTCATTTTCTCAATACTTACACTTACTCTGTTAATCTTGGGTGTTATGTTTGGCATGGATTACTGAAATGATTTACTTCTCCAGGTCTCTTTGAAGCCAGGCTTGCCATCCTCCAAACTGTTTAGGAGAGTATGATCTTCCTAAAACACTTTTGATCATGTAACTCCCCTGCTTAGAATCCATCAAATATTTTCCATTTCCTTTAGCATCAAATCCAAGGTCCTCACTTTGGATCTGGACATTACTCTTTTTTCACTTTATTTCTCACCAGTTCCTACTCTAAATTTTGGTGCCAGCCATAGTGAAGGGGAGTTCTCATGCTAACTCTTGCCTATAAGTCTTGTAACATGCTTGACTTTTGACCTAGGAATCTGCTCCCCTTACCCTATCTTTTTACTCTGGCTTATCTTTTGGATATTGCCTTATGCCTCTTGCTACTTGGAAACCCTTTCTGGGTCCCTAAAGACTGGCATAGATGTCCCTTCTCTCTGCTCTCATATCATCCAGGTTTACTCCTATTTTAGGACTTACAAAATTGCACTGAAATTTCCTCTTTAGCCTTCTCCATAGACTTTACAGTTTCCTTGTGAGTTAGGACTGCATCTTGTCCCCCAATGAAACCCCAGCACCCAGATCAGTGTTCAAACACATGGCAGGTGCCTCATGTATGGATATGTTTGCTAAAGTGAATTGAATCAACATGTTCAGTTCTGTCAGAGCCTTCTCTGAGGGGCTTGCCCTACCTGGGCTTATGCTAGGCTGTTCAGATTGACTGCAGGAAGCATTGGTGAAAAACATGATTTTATGTCTGAACTTAAGTATGTAGAAAATCTTGCTCAAAACAGGAACACCGTTCTATCCTATAGTATGTAAGACTCTGGTTATCAACAACAACAAACAAATAAAAATAACTAAATTAGTTAAAGCAAAAGAGAGATGTATATAGAGGTACCTCATGAAAAATACTGGAAGGTGTGTGTTAGCCCTCAGTCCTGAAGAAATTTGGAACTGTGAAGCAAAATTGGAACCATAAACTAGAAAGGATTGTGTGCACCTCATATTTGCCTCTTTGCATATCCATTGCAGACTTCTTCCACTGCAGGCTTTTCTTCTGCTTTTCAGACCACATTACAGATGCCTGAGATTATATCACCCTATTCCAAACACAGGCCCAGACTGAGCTAGAATTCATTCTGCATAACTGCTATGGAAAATACGATTGTTCTAACTTGGGGACAAATATAAATAATCAAGAGCTTTTTTCAGAAGGTAAATGGGTCATTAAGAGAGTTCACTGTGAGTTGAGAAACCACCCAAAAGATGTAATTTCTAAGAATAATGTTGCCTGATTTAGTAACATAAAAACCACCTACTACCTTTTTCTCTGAGACAGTATTATGAATGCAAATATTTTTTTTCTTGTTTGGAATCACTTGCAAATTTCTCTCTCCTAATTCTAACATTTCATTTGTATTCATACAGTTATAGAAAATATTATAGCTTTTCCTACTATTAGTGCTATCCCAACATTAGTGAGGCTATTTCAGATCTGATGTTTGGGTCCAAACAATTCCTCTCCATTCCTTTCACTAAGGTTATGGACAAGTCCATCAGGATTGTCATAATGGTCAGAGGACCTACAACTCACTGACTTATTTCCATTAGATGTAATTTGCCTCTAGTGTGTTTAGTCCTATTTGACTTGTTCTCTGGTAGTTTTTGCTTTTTTATCTCAGGTTAATTTCTCAGGTATTTTGTTCCCTCTCCTTTATCCAGTGGGTTTGAATGTGGAGAATTTCGCTATGAAAACAAAGAAATTTTATTCTAAATCTGTTAGTTACCACATTTCAAATCTTTGCTTTTTGTGTCCTGTTTCCTGTGTCACAACTTCAGTTGTGTCTGCAGAAAATCTGTAATTGAAATTTTGAAGAAAAAAATCTGATCCCTTTTCTATAAGGAGCACACTCTCTTCAGTCTTGGTTTCCTTCCTGACTGAGCTTTGAGTTCACTCAGTTTACTGTGATCCCTCTCCCTACGCAGGGCTCATCTATCATCTTGAGGGTCCCTGCATTTGAGCCACTGTGGGACTTCCTGTTAGTCTTCCCAGAGCTGGGTGCTCCACTGTGTTCACCATCTTCTATTCTCCTTCCTGAATTCTTTAGTTCCCTGTGGTCTCCCTGCATGGGACAAAACAATGCCTTTGTGAACAGACTTTCTGCTTTAGCTTCAGTAGAATCAAATCATTCCAGTGTTACTGAACCAAACTGCAATGTAAGAACTGCCTTACTAAGTACATCAGAGACATCAGTCCTTTCTGTTCATGTCAGAATACTTCTGCCTCAGGCTCCCTTGGGCAAGTCTGACCCCATTTGCAGTTTTTCTAGTTTCCCTGTGGAGATGGGCTTCACTGTTTAATGTTTAACAAATGCTCAGCAACACAGGGGACCAGCTACAACAGCTACAACATTTTCTCTAATCACAGTGATGTCATAGCCTGCTCCCGAAGCTGCATTTGCTTTGAAGGATGGTCTGTTTCTGCTTGCTGCGCTCCTGCTAAGACTGGGCATCCTCATGGATCAGAGTCCTGGGTGTCTGAGACTGTAGGGCTCCATGTACTGTAGGTCTTTCGTGAGAAAAAGGAAGTGGGCATAGCTTGGTAAATCTAGAGGATAGAACAAGAACCCATGAGTAAAAGTTATTAGAATGCAGATTAAAATCCAACATAAGGAAAAACTGAAGAATAAATTAGGTGTATCTAAGAAGAGAATGGACCAGGTTTCCTTTCACTGTGATTGATCAAGAAGATGGGCAAACAGTAGTTAGAGGCAAAGAAGAGATTACCAAACCCGTGACCAGATTGGCTTAGAACACTTCTCAGGCTCCTTGCAGTTTTAGGATTTTAATGATTTTTATCTTAAGACTTTTTTTTTTTTCCCTCTCCCTTCCTTCCTTCTGTCCCTCCATTCTTTCCTTTCTTTTTTCTTTTTCTTTACTTCATATTTTAAACGAATTTAATAGTTTGAAATTAAATTATACCAAAAAGTAATATACTTGCCTTCAACGTCAACAGAAAAAAGTAATCGTTGAATTTTTTTCCTCCCTTTTTCTTTTTTCTCCCTTGTTTTTCTCAAAAAAATCACAATACGTTTATATGTTGAATGATTCTATTCTCAGGATACTTCACTTTCAAGATTTTTACTTAGTTTCAATATATATAGCCAGTGGAAGAAAACACATCAGTCTTTGAACTCCAGGGCTGTCAAACTTCTTCCACAACCTCAGCGCTGAGGTTTTGACGTCGGTTTTCACGACCTAATCACAGTTGAAGGTGTGAGCAGTTACCTTAAAAATTTTCATGGTCTAGGAAACATTTGCCCTATTCCCCAGAGAAATTCAGATTAGTAATTGACCTTTTAAGCTTTCCATTACAGAGCTGGTACAAAACCTGCTTACTGAAGAGCTCTTATTTTAGAAGTTGGCTTTTGACCAAATTGGTGGAAATTCAGAAAACACTCTGATTTCTGTCTTTTTGCTGATATGTTTTGCTTTTCACTTCTCAGCCTCCACCCTTAGTTCGGGCCACTTAACTCTGACTCGATCAGAGTGCTTATTGTTGATTTCCCCAGGACGACGTGCTAGGTGTACTCCCACCCCACCCCCACTTTCAAAAGTTGATCTTTTTGTGCCAAGACATGTGGGCAATTTCTCAGAGAAATCTATGGCCTTGAGGGTAATACTATGTTTGTAGGAGAGCAGAGTGGTGGTGATCAAGCAGTGTCAAATAAATATCCTTCTATATTTATCTTTGTGTTTTTTGCCTGAAAAAGTGTACATAAATTTTGTTTGCCAAACACACTATGTTGATCTGTAGAACCAGAAAAACTTCGAAGAAACAGTTCCTTTGTAAGGCATTTTGCCAACTTGGAATGCATGGAGCAGAGTCATGGCTTTTATTGTTTCTATTCCACTACCTCCAGGCCAAACTAGCACACATTTAACATTGTTTCCCCGTTATTTTAAAGATCCTTTTATTAGATTAATTGTTTTCTAGTTACTGTGATATATCAATTTTCTCTTCGGGAAAAAAAACCCCACACAGCTGGTAAATTATATCTGCAAATTTCAATGTAACATCTCTGTTGTTGGAAGTCTCATAGGCATCTTCTTCTTAATATGTCTAAAACTGAATTCATGACCTTCTCAAATCTACCAATTTTCTAGACTTCTACATCCCAATAAGTGGAACTTCTTATCCCTTTTATATATATTTTTAATTACCCTAAACTTTGATTCACAATATTTAATATAATTTATAAATGTATTTATATTTTTGTAATTATTTTTTAATCCTAGTCTAGGTTATAAATTCTATGAGGGCAAGAGCCTGAAACACAGTAGGCTGTCAATGAAAGTTTGCTGACTAAGTAGTATAAATAGGAAGCTATTCCATGATTTATTAACTACTTATTAACTAACAGTCATTATCTATGTCTCACCTTATCTTTTCAACTTGTCAAACTGTGTAATTTAACAAAAACCCACTGATCTCTAACAAAGTCTTAATGAACACAGAAACTCATTCCAAGTTATTACACCAATCTTTCTTTTAAAAAAAAAAAAAAAAAAAAAAAAAAAAAAAATCAGTAGGTGGGAAAGTTCCAATAATTTTCACTTGCTTTGTCCAAATATAATAGGAAATAATCTCTAGGGTTATATGGTAATTCTTTGAGTTACCAAGCCTATCTCTGCCAATTATATACTCAATAGTTGGAAAAATAGAGAAATTTAGAGGCTTCATTACACCTATTTTAAAGCAAGTGCAAATCAAAACTCAGTTATTGTTTGATTCTCACAACTTGCTATTTTCATATACTCTAAAAATGTGGAGAAATTTCTTTCCACGAATACGGTCACACTGTGAGGTTTATTCTGGCGGGTGAGATAAACAGTGTAGACTGAACTGTCTGCTGATTGATCAGGCCAGCTAATGCATTTGTCAGAGCAGAGTTCATCTCACTGTATGTGTGTGATGGCATGCAGATGACACAGGCTGAAATAAAGGCCTTGAGGTCCCTCTGACCACACAAATTATTAAACAGAGACTTACTTGGCTGCTTATTATAACAGCCATAATCGAACATCAAAGCCTCACCATGAAGCAGCATTACCATTTCCAGCTAGAAGAAATGTCAATAAAGATTTTTGTTTTATTCACTGCTCTTTTACCCAGTGCTTTAGAATAGAGTCTGACACATAGGGAATAGTCAATAAATATTTATTAAGTAAATTAATATGACCAATGCAACAGCAATTCTTTGAGCCATCCTTGTTCCTTTTAGTACCACCGCTATTAGTCACTTTGCTTTTGTCACAATCTTAAACCTAAATCAGATTTAGACCCTACTACATATGTACCTTCATATTAAGCCTGGTCATCAAGCTAGGTTTGGGTGTAGGATGATGGGAAGTGATTCAAAATGTTTGACGTGTGTAATGTCCCTAAACCTTTCAGGTTCTACTGAGTCTTCTCATAAGTCTCTAATCCAACAGGTAAGTCTCTCATCAATAGCCCATTTCTCAGGATGCTCAGGGTATGCATGCTTCCTGTGAAAGGGTCATATGGTAACTGTGGCTATGTCTTATCTTGCTTTTGTCTGAAGCAACTGGGGAAGTAAATTTACTTAATTTACTCATGTAGATTTCCTGGAGCCATAAGACGCATCTCTGCAACTCCACATTTCCTGACCTCTTTTACATCTTTATGTCCCATTAAACTGGCAGCTCCTCTGGGCTTCAGTCACACTCCTCAACTCCTAAGGTATTATAAGCAAGAGCTTATATGTCTTAATTTCTGTGCCACTGAGTACCATGGGGGGATAACTGTCAACAAGGGATGACAAGGAAGCTGTTCATTTCTTCTAATTTGCCTGTTCCAAATCTCCTCTGAAGATCTGTACTTTTTTCGCATATGTGGCGTGTGTGTGTGTGTGCGCGCGTGTGTATCAGCTTCATTTCCAATACTGGTCAGGGTTGGCTTGGCCACAAGGGATGGCTGTTTATGAGAATCAATAGGAATTTGAAGTAAAAGGGGATGCAGAAGTCATCTTAGAAGAATTGTGTTTCCCCTTCCCTTTCATGCTCTCCAGGTCTTGCTATGACTCCCTTTACAGGGTCTGAATGATTTGGTTTTTGTCATTCTCTTCAATCTCATCCTGAGCTGCTTATTCCTATGCTCACCATACACTAACTCCACAGGCTTTGATTTCTCTGTTTGTGCTGGACTCCTTTCCACATAGTGCCTTTGCAACTGCCATTTCTTCTTCCTTTCTCCATTTTCATCTGCCAGCTCCCACTCAAAGCTTAAATGTTTCTTCCTCAGGAAAGCTTTCTGTGATGGTCCACTCTGTGCTAGTTGCCTCATTACAAACTCTCACAATCTCTCCTAAATTAGCAGGCTCACCTAGATTTATCTCAGTCAAGCTAGAAGTACATTAGGACTCCAAGAGCTATATTTACCTCTGCTGTACCCTGGCTGTTTCATTGAATTCTGGCTTCAAATCAGAGGGAAAACATAAGGACTATGTAATTACCTTCTGTGTGACCATATGAATCTGGTTATAGAAGCTCCACCAGATCAGACAGATAATGATAAGAACAGAATTAATGATAGCTACTAATTTTATTGAGTATTTACTGTGTGAGGCATTATAATAAATTATTTGAATTGTACTTTTGATCCCCATACAGATTTCCTGTGTTAAGAGCGATATGAGTCACACAAGCCCCGTTTTACACTGGAGGAAACGGAGGCCCTAGGGTTAAGTAAGTATGACAGAGTCACAGGGCTAATAAGTGGCAGAACCTTGATTTAAACCTAGAGAATCTTCCTCCTGAGTTAGTTCATGCTGGTACACTGCCTCTTGGTGAAATATTAGCGGCTCTGTCTGTTTGCACACTGGTAAGTAAACCACCAGATTTCTCCCCGAGGAGCAGTTTGCAGCCTTGTTAGCAGGTCCTATGCCCAGCCTTGCCATTCCTGAACCCTTGCCTCTCACCTTAGTTCTGCAGCCTTCACAGCTGAGACCCCATAGGACGTGACCTGGGCAAGATATTCTCCTTGCAGCTGGAAAGGAAAGAGAGAAGATTTGGGACAGGACGGGTGGGGATATGGGAGAGAAAGAGAAAGAGAGCAAGTCAAGGAAAGGAAGAGTGATATCTTTTCACTTGAGAAGACGGGTTAAATGTAAATTTGAAAAGTACTTAGTCATTTTTCATACGTTTCTCTGAATATTTTCAGTGTCCCAAGAGAAGGAAAGAGGTAGAGTAAATAGTTTTATACATCTATGTTTGGAGAGTGCCTTGGTGAGTATGGTAGAAGGACGAAGAGTAAATTGAAGTCATTAGTAAGAAATTTGAAATTAGTGACAGTAGGGAACAGCTTAGATAGGGAAGTGAGTGAAGGCAGAAGCTGGTAGGTAATGGAATCACAGGAAAAAATCAAGTACTGAAGAAGTATACTCTTCTGAAGTTTGTGCTTGGCTAAGAGGCTATTTCCTTTCTTTAGGTCACCAGTTACTTTGGTAGAGAAATTACCGTCCTCTAAGAATTCCAACACAAAAATCATAAGTCCCGGGAAATTAAACAAATACTCTTTATATTATACTTCTGTTCGTTTGCCGGTTTCTCATTGATTGATACATATTTATACATATTCATGCATATGTACAAGAAAATTCATTGTAGAAAAATAAGGAAAAGCACGCAGATAAAGTTTAAAATACTAACATCATACACAACAGAATTAATAGCTGGAATATTTTCATTCTTTTTTATGTATCTGAATACATTTGGAATGTAAAATAGCATGTATGTCTATTTAAGATTTTTTAACCGAACAGTGTATCTTATAATTTTTTTCATGCCAAATAATCCTCATAAACAAGAATTTTAATATATATATATATGTGTCATAATTTCTTAGAATAGTCTCCTAATGTTGAACACTTAAATTATTTACAGTTTTCATCGTTATAAACAACTGTGTTTAAGTACATAACTCGCTGACTCTTATTGCCTATTATTCTCTCAGAACAGATTTCTAGAAGTGGAATTACTAGTTCAAAGGGTAGAACACTTTCAAGATCGTATATATATTGCTAAATTGCTTTCAGAAAAGCTGTATTAATTCTTCTCATGTCATTCATAAGAATTCTCACATCACTAAATTCCTGCTGTCAATGAATTTTATCATTATAAGTATTATAAGTGAAAAAAGTACCTACTTTTTGCTTTAATAAACATATATTTGACTATTACAGACATTAAACCTATTTTTATGTTTATAAATCCTTCCTAATTCTTCTGTGACTTGTTCAAGTTCTTTGCCATTGTTTTCATAGGAATATTTGAACTTGTCTTATTGATCTGCAGAGTATTCTTTATACATAAAGGATATACATTCTTTGTTATATTTGTTGTAAATATATTTTCTCTGTTGCCATTTCTTTCTAACTTTATTTTTTGGTCTTTTCAAAAAATGCAAAAATTTTAAAGAATCACATTGTTGATCTCATTTTTGTGGTTTCTTTGCTTCTGTGCTTACAATCACAGTTATATATCACTTATATATCTTTTAATTTTATATTTTTACTTATTTTTCTTTTTTATAAATTAAAGAGTTGTAGTATATTAATTTTCTATGTAGTTAAAAATAAAATAATACCAATGCAATATAAAATAATACCAATTTAGTAACAAAAATTTTATATCCTCTCCTCCATTCCCACCCCACTTCCCAGGCCCAACAGCATTCTTTTAGCTCTTTGTTTTCCAGTGATTACTCCTATGTCTCTGAATATGTGTGCTGTTCTTTATTGATTTACTAATTTTAGATATTGTCTATTAACTATCTAATGGCAGATGTTGATTTATCATTTGAGTAAAACCTTACGTCTCATTCCCTCACCTTTCCAGTGTAATTATATTACTATTTTTAGTTAAATCAATGAAGGGTATTTAGATTTTGATGATGTGGGTATTGCTCTATGTCAAGGCAAGCTGTATATATGACTGCATTTCCTTTACTTGATATTTTTTTCCAGGACTTTCTAATCATTTTTATTTATTCATGCTATTTCTTTCTTACATTAATTCTCAGATACTTTTTCCAATAAGACCACAATATCTTTTTTTTTTTTCCTCCAAATCACGTCCTCCGTACAAATCCCTGTGTCTAATTCTTCCTACCCAAAATGGTTTCTTCTAGGCTTTCTGCAAAGCTATCATCTTGGGCTTCAAGGTTTAACTACTTTCTGAGATAAGTCTTCTTCCTCCTTGGACCTCATATTTCTGTCAGTCTTGGTCTTGTTATTATTAGATTCCTACTGCTACTGTAATAAATTACCAAAACATTTGGAGGCTTAAAGTAGCACAATTTATTATCTTATATTTCTGGAGGTTAGAATTCTAAAATGGATCAGCAGCAGGACTTAATTTCTTCTGGAGCCTCTAAGGCAGAATCTGTTTCCTTGTCTTTTTCAGCTTTTAGTGGCCACTTACAGTCCTTGGCTCATGGCCTCCTCTTCCATCTCCAAATCCAGCAGCATAGCATCTCCCAAACTCTTCCTCTCTCCTGACTGCCTGCTGCAAGCTTGTAATTACATTGGACTCACCTGGATAGTCTCCCTTTCACGAAATCCTTAACTTAACTATGTCTACAGAATTCCTTTTGCCAGTCCATATAAGGTAACATATTTAGAGTTTCCTGGAATTAAGGCATGGACATGTTTGGAGTGATGTGGTAGAGATTGTTCTGTCTACCACAGTTCTGTTTTGTCTTAAGTTTACCTACATTTTTTCTGGATATTTTGAAAAACTCTTCTTAAATGTGCCTAGACCATACATTTTCTGACTGTGCACATCTAAAAATATATATAGTATAGCCTATAATCCACACAGTTTGTTTGTACCAAGATGCAATATAATTCCAAGTATTGATGTCAGTTTCAGTTATTTTCATTTGAATTATGACTCTGCTACTTACTAGGTCTGTGTCTTTGAGCAAGTATGTGAACCTTTCTTTGCTTCAGTTTCTTGATCTGCAAAGTGGGTATGTTAATAGTATCTATTCATAGAATTATTAAAGATTAAATGAACCATTCATATACTTCCTGCCACAATAAATGCTATCTATTAGTATCTTCACACCTGATTAATAAGTTGGCTAGGCTTAGAATTTCAGGCTGAATATTATTATCTGTCAGAATTCTGAATTCATTCCTTCTTGTTTTTTAAGGATCTACTACTGCTGTTGAGAATTCCATTACCATTTGATTCATGTTCACACTGTAGACATGTTCTGTCATGTGAAAGCTTTAGAATCTCATATTTATATTTATTGTTCTAAAACTTCAAAGTACCTGACTATACATGGGTCACTTTTCATTAAGGTAGCAGGACATTTTTCAATTTAATTGTGGGTTTCTTATCAATGCTCAGAAATTCTTTTCCATATTTTTTCTCTGCTCTGTTCACTTTCTAGATTCTTCCTTGTCTGATATTGGTCCTTTTGGATCAATCCTCTATGATCACCATCTTTTCTGTCATATTTTTCAGCATTAAATTACGATTTAAAAAAAAATCAACTTATTTTTTTCCTAAAAATATTTTTCTGTTAATATCTTCTTATCATTCTGTAACTTTTTTTTCATTGAATTTGGAACAATTTTGGCTTGAGTCCTCTGAGAAGCAGATGCCAGGGCAGAAATAGACATACAAGAGATTTTCTAGGGGAACACTTCTGAAGGAAAAAGTGAAAGGGAGCTGCACAAAGTAGGGGGGTCTTCAGACAGTAAGACAGATCTGAAGCCTGCAATGGAGGAGAAGGAAAGAGGGCAGGGGAAGCAGTCTCAGATGGCTGTGCAGTTTTGAGAAAGCTTTGGCCATGCCATTGAAATGTTCTCGAACAAAAGATACACCTTAAAGAAGTCTTGCATCTTATAGATTGGGTTTGTATTGAAACCCCTGCTGTGCTCACTCACTAGGAGGAAAGCAGCCTGTGGATACTGTGGCACTAATACAAACACAATGGTGGATCCACAAGTGCAGCAGCTGAGGAAATCAATCAGTTATGCTTCCTGCAGCAGGAGATGGGAGCCGTGCCTTTTCCTCATCACCAGGAGATGGGAGCCGTGCCTTTTCCTCATCACCATGGTCCTTCTCATGTGTCTCACAGATCTGCTGGGTGGGGAGCAGGTCGTCCATGGATCCTATGGGCCTTTCCTGCTGAGGAGCAAAAAAAAAAAAATGGTGAAGGTTAGTGAGATGAACTTGGTCTCCATTGTGCAGTTAGTCTCAAGACTACCACTGCCACTCATCCTCTTCCTCTTTCACTATCCATTCCAAATTGTGGAATCCTCATTCCTATCTATCACCTCTGGAGGTCCTAAGGGCTTACTTCATGGCGTGACCCAAACCTTCAGTCCTGTGGGGTCTGAGCCATAGACTGCTGTTTTAGTTTGTACTACTATAACAAATTGCCATTGACTGAATGGCTTAGACAATAATACTTATTTCTCACAGCTCTAGAGGCTGGAAGTCAGAGATCAGGGGTTTTTTTTTTCATTTTTAAAAAAAAAATTTATTTATTTATTTGTATTTATTTTTGGCTGTGTTAGGTCTTCGTTTCTGTGCGAGGGCTTTCTCTAGTTGCGGCAAGCGGGGGCCACTCTTCATCACGGTGCGCGGGCCTCTCACTATCGCGGCCTCTCTTGTTGCGGAGTATAGGCTCCAGACACGCAGGCTCAGTAGTTGTGGCTCACGGGCCTAGTTGCTCTGCGGCATGTGGGATCTTCCCAGACCAGGGCTCGAACCTGTGTCCCCTGCATTGGCAGGCAGATTCTCAACCACTGTGCCACCAGGGAAACCAGAGATCGGGTTTTAGCGCGGTCAGGTTCTGTCTGATGAGAGCCTTCTTCCAGGTTGCAGACAGCTGACTTCTCCTTGTATCTTCACGTGGTGGAAAGAAAGCTAGTTCTCTGGTCTCTTCTTATAAGGTCACTAATCTCATTCATGAGGGATGTAATTAGCTCCCAAAGGACCCACCTTTAAAGACCATCATATTGGGAATTAGGTTTCATGTATGAATTTTGGGGGAGCACAGACATTCAGTCCATAGAATTTGACAATCGTACCCCTCAGACTGTGGTGGGGCTGCACATGCCCATCGCAGTTTCAGTGGTGCAAGGGGGCACAGGAGACATCCTTCCTGCACCCACTGTGGAAATGACGTCAGTTATTCCTGTCTTAGCAGTGACTCCTTTTCTTAGCTGTGAGTCTCTGGATACAGAGAAGTCCAACGTGTCCTGGTAGCAGCCATAACTTGTAGTTCGACGGAACCCCGTGGCTCTTCCTCACCTTCCTTTGTATCTGTTATGTCCAATGTCTAAGTCTATCCTTGGTTATGAGCAGAAAATGGCTGCTCATCTTCACACTCTTGATGGAAGTTTTCTCTGGCCTGTTCCTTGTTTACTCCTCCTGCACTTGCTTTCCACATTCCAGAAATTTGATAAACTCTCTTGAGCCTTATTGATTATCCCCTTCGCACCCCACCCCCAATTTCTCTGGTCACTTTGATTTAAATTGTGTTATTTGTTTATTATCATTTCAAAGGAAGCTTTGGAGGGAAGAAAATAATATACATGGTCAGTCTGCCATCTTAAAGTGGAAGCTTCCTCCTGAATCAGAACTCTACAAATAAGTTTAATATGTAGTGTTACTTGTCATTATTGTCTAAGCATTCTCTCTAATTTTTGTCATTTTGATGTCCTGTTTAACCCAGTAGTCATTTAAGGAAATATTTTCTTGATAATCTTTTTTCAAAATTCTCAAAATGGTTGTTGTGTTTGTGCATATGCATCATGCTTGTGTGAGTGTGTGTATAAGATTTATAGTTTTGAAAATTGCTTATTTTATTGCATTGTTGTTTCAAAACTGTGACCTGAGAATTTACTGTCTTTGTTTGTTATTTGATTAATTTCAGTGGCATAATGTAGAGAATTTGAGTTTCTGAGTAAAACAGTTTGAAGATTTATTTTCAGATTTGAAAATTTGTACTAACTAAACTCCCTATCAGTTTGTGAGAAGGCTTGTTTCAACTTATGCAAGCCCACCCTAATTATTATAAGTTAAAACTAAAACAAAACAAAAAAAATTAAAGATTAAAACCAAATTTATCCATGTTTCTACGTGAAAAATAACATCATGTTATAGATAAAGCAATATCATGTTATCAATTAAATTGATTTCTAGCCCTTCAAATTTCTGTGTGTGTGTGTGTGTGTGTATGGTATTTGCAGATTTAAAAATTTAATTCGAAGTGAGGTTTTTTTCCCTTAAGGAAATAACCTTTTACCTGAATTATTGTTATAATTATTTTCCAGTTTGACATTCTGCTTTTAATTTATATTTTGGTGCTTTTGACAAACAATTTAAACATAAATGCCATTAAATATCAAATCAATCTGAATTTATATTTTGAAATACTTCCCCTATTCTGATAAAGAAATAGAAATACATTTAGAAATGTTTCCTTCCTTCCTTCTTTCCTTCCTGCCTCCCTCCCTCCCTCCCTTCCTTGCTTTCTTCCTTCCTTTCACCACCTTTGAATCATTCAGTAAACTAATGATACTTCAAAGATGTCAGAGACCACTGTCTTCTATATAATAAATGAGTTTTGGTTGAACGTACTGGGAAAATAAAGCATGTTAAAAATGCTAGACAATTGCAAGAAGTTTTGACTTGATTGTATAGACTAAAAGGAGTCATTAAAGACTCCTGTTCACAGATGCTTAATGTTAGTTACATGCGTAATTGAGCAGAGGTTTAAAACAGCAAAAAATAGTATTCCAGGAAGGCTGTATGCTAGTAAGAGAAAGCCATGCCTAAAAATCATTGTCTTTTGATTCCTTTTCCTGATATAAATAATAGAGCATACTATATTATATTAGAACACAACAAGGCTATTCTCAGACTAGTCAGAGGTCTCTCCATTATTCACTCATTCAATAAGTATTTATTGTGCCTTTACAATATGGTCAGTATATTTTCTATATGTTAGTGTTACAGAAATAAATAAGTAATATTTCTTCTTTTAAGGAGTTTAAAGTCTGGTTAGAGCAGCCACTTTGTACACAGATATATTACAACATATCAGAGTGACCATAATAACAGAGTTATAAACAATTTGTTATGAGAACATAAAGGAGAAAGGAACTGAATCAGCTACAGAGTTTAAGGTCTGTTTCAAAGAGAAGATGATGTATCAAATTGATCTTAAAAAATGAGTCATGAGGGCTTCCCTGGTGGCGCAGTGGTTGAGAATCTGCCTGCCAATGCAGGGGACACGGGTTCGAGCCCTGGTCTGGGAAGATCCCACATGCCACGGAGCAACTGGGCCCGTGAGCCACAAGTACTGAGCCTGCGCGTCTGGAGCCTGTGCTCCGCAACAAGAGAGGCCGCGATGGTGAGAGGCCCGCGCACCGCGATGAAGAGTGGTTCCTACTTGCCACAACTAGAGAAAGCCCTCACACAGAAACGAAGACTCAACACAGTCATAAATAAATAAATAAAAGAACGTGAATTTCTAAAAAAAAAAAAAAAATGAGTCATGAAAGCTGATCTTTTCACTGGTCACTGACTTCCAGGTTGATTTTGGAATGAACAATTTCCACGGGGAGTGAAGGGAAAAAGCCACTCTGTGAGCAGATTGACTTAAAGAGTAAATGGTAGAAAATGGGACAGCCAACTACCCTTTCTAGAATTTAGTTTGTGCTGTGCAGAGGAAGAAGGGCAATCACCACATGTCTCTGAGCCCCTGTCATATTCACGAACAAAGTCTGGATTGCTTGCTGTTCTTCTTATGGCCACATTCCCAGGAGAGTTGGTGCCAAAGTAAAATTTTTGTTAGGCTAACCTCTCTGGTTTGGACAAGTTGTACACGCCTTTCCTCTACATAGGAGGAGTATACTTTGCTATTTTTCTCAAAAGCATGGAATACATTGAGGCCTTATAACATTCAGATTCAAATCTAACTTACGTTAGTTGAACCGTACTATGTGTCAAAAGCATTCCTGAGTTTTTCCTCATGTATTTTATATCAATCAACACAGAATAGTGAAATTCCACCCTAAAATTGTGCTTTTTAGCCCCCACCAAATCTCTCAAATATAGGATTTTCTTTCAGTTGCATACAACTGCTTATGCATACAACATACTAAAATGTGGGATACATTAAGATAATTTGACCTCCAGACATTTTGTTCCGAAGCTGATGCAGAAAGCATCTTGTTGGCAGAGGGCTGAACTTTGCAGGTCCTGTTGAAAAGTTGGTTTGCATAACAAAGATAAGCTATGAAGAAGCACTCACACACATGCACACACACACGCGCACATACACACACACTTCAAACCAAAAATCATTTAGTTTCAAAATAAATAATAAGAACTTCAGCTGCTGACTCTCAGAGGAAAGACTATATCTTCCTTCAATACCTGCTTGAGAGGACTTCCTTAGAAGTTGCATAGGGTTGGTTTGTTGGCCAAGGGCAGCTGAGATAAAGTGATAAAGCAGAAAGTGGAAAGCATTCACTAGCTCCTCAAAGCTGAAATCACTTTATATCACTTTTAAATTAAATGCAAAAAAAAGAAAATGGTGCAATATATTTTCTTCTGCTTCATTTCTTTTACATTGCCTTCTCCTGGGCATTTTGCTATGTAGAAGGGTAATGTGTTTATACATTTTGGAACTAAGCAGTCATAAAACTGTATAGGCACAGCTTGGAACCACCATCCACAGATTAGAAAGTTTCCCTAGACTTGCCCATTTTATAAACTCTTTAAGAAGAAGGAGAGAAAGAAAAACAAACAAAACCCCAGGAAGGCGGTTTAGGGTTTTTCCCCCTTCTCTTTCTCCATAGAACTCCTAAATAGTTTATTTGATAATTATACAGCACAGAAATAAGATGCAAAGTAAGGTAAATACAATTTTCATCATACAATGGAAAATCTTAAAAATTGCCTTCAGCAGTATCAGCTGGAATTCAATAGGTTTTAGGCATTTTTGAAATAAAAACCAAATACACTTTATATTTTATACTAAAAAGCAAAGACTAATTGAAAGATGCATCAGTAAACATATTTTTGTTTTGTTTCTAAGGTATTTTTCTTGCTGTGAACTAAAGATTTCAGAAGTTATTAGTGGTCAGAAGTAACATTATCTTTTCCAAAATCTATCTGATGCTATTCTGTACTTTCTAAACAATCTTCATGCTATTTGACCCATTTAATTTCAGAAAAAATGCTGAGTGTTGGTAGCTTGGACAAAGTTTCTAACACTGTTTCTGATGTACTCCCATTAAGATGGCAAGTCATTTGCATCAAAAAATGTAAAATAAACAAAGCATAAGGCACTGTGTGTTGAAAGTGTAACTCCTTCAACAAAACAATGAATAACTTATTTACTTGCAACAGCAGTAATTTCCTCAAGATTACTGCCTCACCGCTGTAGGCACTGAAATGATATTAAATAAGCAGTATTAACTGCTGCTTTTGTTTTGATCGGACGAAAACTCAAAACCATGAAAACTTGAAATAAATATAAAAATTGAAAAGATAAGTACATATTCAAGTGCTGTTAGTGTAGGCTATAGACCCAACATTCTACTAGTACACATGCTTCAAATAAAGGATATTCCATGTTTTGTATTTTGCCAAATTTTGTCATCTATCCCATCTATCAACAAATGACAAATTGAATTATGGTAAGAGGAGGGAGTGATTGTGAATGCTGGTGAAAGAATAGATAATGGTAAATAAGACTGATTTTAATACACTACTCTATCGAAGATCTAAACATGTTACAAAATTAGACTAGGTATTCGGCAGATTGTAGCTACTTAATAAATATCTGTTGAATGAATGGATAAACTGTATTCATTGCAAAAATTGCCAAAATGCTCCACAAGGAAAAGTAAGTACTGCCTAGTATGCTTCTCATCTCAAGTTTTATTTCATAGGGAATTGAGCATGCTTTAACAGAAAATGAGTGTTCTATAGAAGTTTGGGGTGTAGGTAGATTGATAACCACCTTTGATGCTCAGCAGGGAACTCATGAATAGTTAAGCATATGCAAATTACTTGAGAGAAGTTGGTCTTCGTTTGTGGTTTTAGGTCAGGCTAATGATTTTCTCTTTCAAACAGAATCAAATGGATGTGTCAAAAAAGGTAAAATTCTTAATGGGAGTGGACATAAATAGTTTCTAACCTGCTGCTAAGGTTACAAATGTCACTGGTAGTTGTCATTATAATAGAGCAGAGGGTCCTTCATTATTTCAAATGCATTTCCATATCCACAGGTAGTCAGATAAGTGACCATTACCACATGCACCAAAAGGACAAACAGATGGTGTTCAGATCATTCATTTTTTTTTGAGTGTCTTATAGGATTCAAGCATTTTGGAAGTCATTCAGAGTCATGTGTTTTTTATCAACTTATGTAGAAACATTTACATATATTGAACCCTTGCCCTTTCATTTCTGGCTTTGTTTCCTCCATCTCCCCTTTACTATCTCCCAAGTGTGTAAGTGTGAAAGTGAAGTACAGACCTTTCTCCACGGTGACTGGGATATCTTTCGTGGAGATTCTAAGTGAGCATTTAATCTTCTGGTCTCCCAGAAACCTCCAGGCATAATAAACAGCCCAATCTAGATCACATGCCAATAGTCTTTCCCCCATACTTGAGTTTTCCACATTCAACAGTTTTGCCACAGAATTTGAAGTGAGGATGGTGACCACATTGACAGAACACAACCAGATCACCCTAGCGTAGCTGATTCAGAACTTCCCAGGAATTATCCTGTAGCAGACTTTCAAACAGATTGTATCCATTATTCAAACAGACAATGGATATGGCCAAGAAAACCAAACCAGCTGGGTAGAGTCCATTTTAGGGCTGTTTTGTTGTCACCTGGTCATATAGATAAAACCAGTGGGTATCCATTACACAAGGTCTCTTCCTAGCCTGTTGCAATTACATCACTACATACAGTCCACCATAGAGCAGATGGTAAGCTTATTTGGCCCAGCCAAACCCAGCTAATACAACCTGTGATATGGAATCTTTCCAGATGTTACTGAGAATTGTGGGTTTGACAGCCAGGCATGATGGTTCTGGTAGAGGGTGATATCAGATTTTTTAGGATTGATATAGCATTTTTATCTGCAATTCTCTCCCACTCAATCCTCAAGCACATGCCCAAATGAAGTCACTCAGAATGTCCAGGATTGACATGCTAAGTACTGTGACATTAAACCACAAGCTTTCCTGGCCCAAGAAGAATGTCTTATGTTTTTTCCTAACCAAATTTCTACCTCAGTCTATGCCCTACTGCATTCTTCCCTTTGATTTGAATTTTCTGGTTAAATTGCTTACATTTATTGGATTTAGCATGATGAGTTCAATTACCTTCTGCTAAGTTCAGTCTTCAAAACTCAGCCACATTAAAGCCCACTCCCACTTGGCCTTACCTAGCTGAGAAAGGTCTGTTAGGATCAGCTTTAGAGATAAACTGGTTCATTTCATATTTAAGTCCTAGAGAAATTAGGCTACATGAATAACACATTCAACAGACATTGAGCTAATCAGGGCCAAGTGTAGAACCTAGTTTTCTCATCTCCACATTCTCATTCTTTCCAATATATGACAAAATTCAGCACAAAAGTTAGCCCCCCCCAAAAAAGGTTTATACAGAAGTTTACTTAAATCAGTAATATGCATTTCAGTAATCTGTGATATTTGAACTAAGGCACCATATGAAAAACATTAAGGAAGCCCACAGCTATGAGTAAATCAGAGCATGTGAAGTCTCCTTGTACAGTTTTTGTTGCCACAGGATTTTGTTTTAGTTTTTCAGAACTTTTTGTAGTAATTAATATTTTTTGATGTTGCATCTCTTCTTATGTGGAAGTATAATACTGTGACATTTGAAACGAGTACCGTAAAGTTTGGTTGAATCATCAGTGCATTTCTGACTACAAACCTTCCTGGTCAAAAAGTCTGTATTTAGGCATTACCAAGTTACTGAGGCTTAGAAATGTGCTTTTCAATGCAGAGCTAAGATGCTCAAATTTCTTTAGGTCTTGACTAAAAACTTTCTCCTATGGTGTAATATAGATAGTAACTTTCTTTACTCAGATTTCTCATGTGACTAGTTCTGCAGTCTTGTTTCAGAGAAAAGGTACTGGATGATAGATTCATTTTTGTTTCTATTTATTTACAGTATCATATTATTATGGATCACAAAGCAACTTTGAACCAACAGTAGATAATCTGAAATCTCCCTCATCATCAAATAACATACTTCCTTACTTTTCCATTTTCTTTGAAAGGACTCAGTAGGAGAAGGACAGCCTGGAACACCGAGAACTTATTCAGTTTACCTGAATACTTATCTTTCTTGTCTTGTCCAAGATCTCTCTCCTCCTACCAGAGGTGGCCCTAAAAAGTGAGTTAGAGCTCTTAGTTATGGAGATGAGGCTGCTGACTGATGTTTTCACTGGGATTGGGAGTGAGGATGTTAAAGCCAGACATTAATGCACCTGTGGGAATTATCTGGAGGTGGACAAACCTGCCATTTAGGTTAAAGATGGGCAGGTAGTCCACAGATTTGCACCGATTCCTCATTCATTCATTCAACAAATTTATTAAGCACTTCTATGTGCTGGTCATACTACCAACTGCTAGAATTATACAGTAAAATAAGAGAGACATGGCCCATTCCTTCAAGTTACACATGTTTTTTTTCTACACTTTTACTTATTATTTGGTCATCACACATCCATTCAGGTTCTATCTGTGGCTTCTTCATCAATCTCAGCTTTTGCCTTGCCTACTATTCCATCTTTCCTCTATTTTTCTTTAAAACACTTCTTTTCATCCAAGAAAGACAAACACAAAATAATCAAAATCAAAACAAAAAAATTGTAAACCCCTATCTCAGATGGAACCATTTATTTTTCAATGATCAAAGTCAATGATCTTTTCCTCAGTCTTATAATTTCCTGAAATACTACCAGGTACATTACACACTGTAAGTACAAACTTTACATAAGAAGTGACCAGCTTTTCTTAACTTTTATTCCACATAATAGTAATTATTACAGTGCCTGGTACCACATCATAAACTCAATGACATCAAGGGAATTTAACTGTTTTTATAAATTTTTTATTGGAGTATAGTTGATTTACAATGTTGTGTTAGTTGCAGGTGCTCAGCTTTAAGTGTTTTTAAGAAATACATTTTTATAAGTTTCAAATTACTTAAAAGTTATTTAACATTATTTAAGAGGATCTAACCAATGTAATAAACACTGAAGCAATAACTAGTGAATATATCCTTAATTTAAATGCAGATTCTGAAAGATCATTATTTGAACATAATGTAAATATTTACCTAGAAAATTTGTTAATCAAATGACAAGCTGAAAGAAACAATTACTTAAGTCATTTAAATGATCCAATATTTGCTTAATGTAAAAATTTGATATTGTAGAAAAATTTTGGTATTGTAAAAAATTGATAGCTTTCTTATATACTGCTAATAGCAAGCAAGAAAGAAAAGATAACAGGAAAATATAATAGGAAAAAATTTTATTGCAGTGTAAAAAGAAAATAACTATATAAAATAACTCCATGAAACTTAGGACTATAACAGAATATTTATATAAATGTAAAATAAAACAATCATAATATGCATTTTAGTGAGGGGATTCAATGTTATAATTTTTTTTTCCCTTAATTTTTGACTTTAACTCAATAAAAAGTGACATGATACTGTTTGACAGAACTGTAAACATCTTTTTCTAAATGTCATTTAGAAGAATGTATTTGCAAGAATAGCCAGAAATTTTGACAATAATACAAAAAACTTGTGTCACAGATATTAAAATAAAACAAAACAAAACATACATATAGCTAGAGAAATTAAAGCAGGTTATATTTAGTTTATTTATTTAGTTTACATTTGTGGAGGAAGAGACAAATAATTGCATTACAGAATAGAGTTCAGACAGCATACACACACACACACACACACATCCAGATATATGGAATATTTATATAAAGCATAAAGCAACAAAACCACTGAAACACAATATAAGTAAATATTTTGATAATATTGAGGCACATGAAACAAAAACCAGAAGTAGTAAAAGAAAAGAAAAAACAAATTTTATCTCAAACATTTTGAAACATTTTCGTTATGGGAAACATACATTACAAATAAAGTTAAAAGAGAATTTCTTTGGGGAAAATCACTAGAGTCATCAGACATAATATCTATGTTACATCCACTGCTTACAGATGTAAAATATAAAATCCCAATAAAAATGGGAAAATAGTATGAAGAGAAAATTCAGAAGAAAAAACTACAAATGATCATTAAACATAAAAAAAAGTGCTCAACCTCACTAATACTCAAGGAAATGCAAATGAAAATAACAATGATACAGTTCACTATCAGAATGGAAATGGAGAAGAAATGGAAAAGCAGTCATTCTCCTAAGCTGGTCCTGACTGAATTACCTTTTATTTGTTGGTTTATTTATTTTGTACTAAAATTTATATGAATTTATTCAGCAATTCTTGTAGAACTTTGTTCAAAGAGACCCACCCATTTAAGGCCACAAAGAACATTAATTACGGAAATGTTGGCAACGGTAAAAAAATTAGAGACAAGCTAAATACCCATCAATAGGGAACTAGTTAAATAGAATTATACCTTATAAAAATAATGCAATAAAGCCATTATAAACACTGTATTCTTTATAATATTGAAAGATGACTATTAAATGAATGACCTCTAATGAAACCAGGTGAAGCCAAAAACATTCCAACTGAATCCTTCCTGAATTCCTATCCACAGAATCTTGTGAATAAAAAATAAAAGTGTTGTTTTAAAGCCACTAAGTTTTGGAAGGATTTGTTATACAACAATAGAAACCCAAAATAGCCACTAGGACAGAATAACAATCTGCCTATTTGTTATGTAGAATGGAGTAAGATTAGCCTGACTGTACAATGGAGAAAAATAAAATTAGGATATATAGTGTGGGGCAAAACTTTAGGGTCTTGAAAACTCGGCAAAAGACGCTTTGTATTCTGAAGAACAGAGAGATACTTGTATAGCTGAGTTTCAAAATCATGGTTTTAGAGAAAGAAAGAAGGAATTATATTTCCCTATCTAGCTGTCTCAACTACAGAGCCTTTCTTCCTGAAGAGAGAAGGAAAAGAATTCCATTGGAAGAGTTAGTCTCAGCAAAGACAGTCAAAACTTCTCTGTCACATCTGCTGGAGAATCTGAAAGCTCTCACATCAAGCGCTTGGACCAGAAGACCTTTAGCAGTCCTTCCATTTCTTTGATTCTCTAGAAGAAGAGCTTTATTTTCCTAAATTATTTCTCAAATGGCCTGGACAGTGCCCTCAATGTCCTGCTAGCTCTCTGTGGATGCTTTTTTTGTTGATAGAGAGACATCTGGCACTGGGCGCCATACTCCTGACATGTGGCCTACATAGGGTGGTGGGCACTGAAACTCAAACAATCCCAGTTACTTTGCATGCCAGATTCCCCAAAAATTTCTAAACATTGAAGGACAATATTAATGGAATATCTAAATATTAATTAAGTAGCTAAATATTAATAATAATAGGGAATACAAAGTCTAAAAAACAGTGTATTCTGGACATATTTTAAAAATGATCTTATTATAGAGGTAGGTTATTCTGCTTCATATTTGCCAGTTGATCACCATTTTCTTCTTCTGTGGTAGCATCCAAATAGCATGCTTCCCAACATCTTTATCCTTTCACTCACAGCAGATTATTTTACTTCTTCCTTTTTCATAGGAAATTTATTTAATGCAGAACCCCTAAATTTTCCTTCACTTTACCTAGAAATGTTTTTGAGTGGGAGTCAGGGCCTCTTTTAGTTCTCTCCTTAAATTTCATCTAGATTCTGTCCCATTGCATGCAGTAAGGCTTGCTCCAAAATCACTCTTACATCCTCAGTTTTGCCCTTTATAGTGATTGACGTCCTCCACTGTGCCTACAAACACATTCCCTAACCCACTCATGGAACCTGTCATCAGATAGCCATGCTTTTTATCTTTATTTCTCCTTCACTGAAATATTTTCCTTGGTTTAAATGTATGGTCGTTTTCTGACCACTCTTCTGCTACTGATCTTTGCTACAGTGTAGCTTAATGTTATGAGCACAGCTTGGAAATCAGTCTGCCTAGGTTCAAATCCCAGATCTGTCGCTTATTAGCTGTGTGAACTTGGGTAATTTATTTAATATCTGTGCACCTCAGTTTCCTTCACCATAAAATGGGGATACCCTCAGAAGTGATTGTGGATATTAAATATGTAAATTTTATAAAGCTTAGAACTGTATCTGGCACACAGTATAGGCTGTTGTTTTCATCTCCTTCATCCTCTACACTTTGATGGACTGCAATCTTCAGTTGGATCAGAAATACATTCCAAACGTTCTGTGATCTTCTACCCACTTAAGGATTTGTGGACATAAATATCTCTCAATTGAATATGATTGGTTGGTCTATATAGGGTTTAATTATGGTCATATCCAAGCCTTACTCCCTGAATATATATATACAGGTGAACACTAGTTTATTTCCATTCTGGGAAAGAAAGGACAGATGATGTAACTCTAGTAAAGGCATATTGAGAACCCAATTCCAATGTTAAGGTCTTTGAGTTGAACTCTGAGCAGTCATAAACACTCTCAAAAGCATTCAACCTGTGACTGGGATGTTTCCTTGAGTGAATATTTGAAATACTGACATGGAGTAAAGGGCATATATCAAAAAAGTAAAAAAAATAAAAGTATGCATTTTAGAGCTAAGCAATTTGTCAAAATGCCAGATATGTTATCTGTGCCTAGAAACCTACACTTAAAAAAAATTAAGAACATCTCTTTGGCTTGCTAGACCAAAAAGAATAAACAAAACCACACCCGGAACGGTGTTAATGTTGAAGAGACCATTCAGGTAAATGGATTGTCTTTAGCAGAATTCTTTCCATATAGAACATTACTTAAATAAGCTTCCAATCTGGGAAGAAAAATGAAATTTTTAAGTACTCTACTTTTATGGCGTTGTATTTTAAAAAGGTTATTATTATTTATTTACTTGGTCTCCGACCACAAACAGTTACTGAAGAATACCACTATAACCACTTTAAAGATAGACAAATGGAAGAAAAAGAGAAATAACACTGAGGCCTCACTTTAATCACAGGCTTAGTCAATGAGAAAGTGAGGAATAAACTCACTTTCTATTTAAGTTCTCTCAAGTCCACCCACTCAGGTTTTCTAGCAAGAAAACACATTTCAGGAGGAGAGAGGTAGCCTCTTACTAATCTGCTGGTGCAGACTTCATCAAAAAATTTCAATTTCAATATTCCTATGCTATAGAACTCTTCAGAGCTAATATGTGGTTGGTTAGGACAATACTATCAAAGTGAATTTGAGAATCTAATATAATGACCATTATCACTATCAGAATGTTTTGTATTTATTTGGATCAAGAGTGATATTACTCTACAAAATCATAGATAATTTACTAGAAAATGGATAAAGAAAATAAATAACATGGTCCTTGAGAAGTTGTGAACATAAGGAACCACATCCTTTGGATATATGTGGTGGGAAATTTAGAATCATTGAAGTGAAGGAGTTTCAAATATTGTTCCTACAAAAATCATCCTTTGAAGTAAATAGTTAGCTAAACCTCAACAGAATCCAATATTCTACATAAAATACATATACCTGGGCAGTTAACTTCATTGAACATGAGAGTAGATCAGAGTTTAAAAGTCATCAAAATGTTCAATACAGGTATCCCCTGCTTTTCAAAAGTTTGCTTTACACCACTTCAACTTTACTAAAGACCTACCTATTTTCACAAACAGAAAGAAATCCTAAGAGGATTTTCATTTTTATGAAGAAAAAGGTAATTGCTTTTTTGCTTTATGGCCATTTTGGTTTACAAAAGATTTCATAGGAAGGCTCTACTTTTGGATAGTGGGGGAAACCTGTACTAAAATATTGAAAATACGCTACTGTAAGGAAGGGAAACTTCTATCCACCATTTGGATATATTGCATTAGCTACAATTTATTTTGTATTGTTTAATTAAGAGAATTTCCCAGTTCTTAATCGTGCTTGTTTATTCATTCACTTATTTGCCTTTATTCTAAATTTCTCTTCTCATCAATTTTGTATCGACAACAATCAATACTATGTCTAGATGTGAAACAGGAGTCAGAGCATGGAAAGATGAAATATTCTGCAATCTAGCTGGTTAGGCTCTGTGAGATTTCACTATCTAAGCACAGAAAAACTCTTGAACAAAATGTAGGGAGAATGTAAATAACATATAAGGATTTGCACTCATATGTGATAGATATAAGAAGAATGGTAGAACAGCAGACTTGAAGTGTGCTTTTTGCTAGTGTCAACATGAAATTGTTCATTTTTTACCATAGACAATCCCTCACCAACTCTGGTTTTTTGAATTTTCTCCATTACATGTACATATACATGCACATACTGAAACACCAAGATAATTCCCATAATGCTATGCCAGAAAATACATGGACTCAAACACTATGCTTCTTCAGTTTGAATATAATGAGAGAGAGAAAGGGGATGGTAAGGCTCAAACTATGGGGACTATCCAACATGGACCTGGGATGAGAAGAACATATCATCTAGAACTTGTAGCATCAGTTGTCTCATCCTGATGGAAGCAAGCCATTAATGTATGGAACTTTGAGCTAGACTCTAAGGGGTAAGTTCTAGTGGATATAACCTTCACCAGAAAGTAGAAATCCCATATTCTTCCATTTCTGTTGCTTATTTACTGTGTAATTCTGAGTAAATCACTCAACTAGATTTCTGTCCTTTCTGTCTCATAGGGTTTTGACTCCTATTTGTCATTGCACACTCCCCACATCCAACAAGTCACTTGGTACTGTCAGTTATTCCTGTATTTTATATTCGGTGAGGTCAGGGCCTCCACATTGCATGCAAAGTAGCAGTAATGGTAGATGATTAAGTTATAAAAGGGAGAATAGTGAGACAAGGATGCCTTAATTCACATTAAAAACTTATTCTGATATATAATCCAACAGAAAAGGCATTAATTGTAGTCACAGACACAATTCATAATACAAACACAGGGTTTAGTTGCAGGATGGGGTATGTCATTTCGTATAAATCAGAATATCATTTTGTTCATCCATTCATTCAATACATAATTATTTAGAGTTTGTGTGCATGTGTGTTGTGTGTGTGTGTGTGTGTGTGTGTGTGTGTGTGTGTGTGTTAGCCTCTATTTATTCTTCGGAATATTTTATTGAATGGAACAAGGATTTCTGAGCTCACAGTTCTTATGTTCAAGAGGAGAGGGACAGAAAATAAACAATTAATACAATAAATAAGTAAATTATTTAATGTGTTCTTAGGTAATAAGTGTTATGGGGTAAAATAGAATAGGCCAAAGGAAATCAAGAGTACCAGGGTTTGGTGAAGGGAGTTAGACTGCCATATTAAATACTGAGGTTAGGGTAGCATCATTGAGAAGGTGACATTTGAGCAGAAACTTAAAGAAAGGTAGAGAATTAGAGATGCATACATCTGAAGGGAGAGTGTTATAAGCAGAGAACCCAGTTAGAGCAAATCCTTTAAGGTGAGAATGTTTTCATCATGTTTAAGAAAAAGTAAGGAGATGTCATAGCTGTACTGGGTGGGGGAGAATATTAGGAGATGGATTTAGTGGGATAACTTCATTCAGGTACAGAGGTAGGGGCCATTTAATATTCAAAGAACTTTGGCTCTTATTCTGCATGAATATGAAGATATTGCACAGTTTTGAATAGAGGAATGATATGATTTGTCTTAACGTTAAAAGCATTACTCTGGTTGCCATGTTAAGAATAGACTGTCAGAAGAAGAAAGTGGAAACCAATTAGGAGGGCATCACAGTAATTCAAGTAATAGAACGTGGTAGCCCACACCAGGATGGTGTAAGTGTGGATGAAGAGAAGTGATGAGATTCTGGCTATATATCAGAATTTACTGATAAGATGGATGCAAAGTATGAAAAAAGAGAAGAGTCAAGGATATATACATATATATATATTTTCCTGAGCAATTAGATGGATGAAGTTTCCACCAATTGATACGTGAAAGGTTGCAGGCGGTGTAGTCTAGTGTTTATTTTAAGGCAAAGTCTAATTTTGAGATGTCCATTAGATATTCAAGTGGATAGTTAAGTAGACAGAGATATAAATGTGCTATTTGGGATAGATGTCTGGGCTAGAGATATAAATTTGTGAGCAGTTGCCATATGGGTTACATTAAAATCCATGTGATTGGGTGAGATCATCAAAGATGTGAACGGAGACAATGAAGAGAAGTCCATGGACAAAGCTGCGGGGTGCTCCAACATTAAGAGTTTGGGGAGTAGAAAAGAATCCAATAAACAAGGTTGAGAAAAGAAACCAGTGAAGACGAACAAAAATCAAGGGAGTGGGTGGTATGAAATGCAAGTGAGGACAATGTATCAAGGAAGTGGGTATGCTGCTGATAGTGGCCACTGGATTTACCAATGTGGACATCAGTGGTACACATGATGAGAACATTTTGATGGAGTGATGGAGGAAGACATCTTGTTTGGGTTTGAAGGAATATGGAAGGGGAGAATTAGAAATGACAAGAATAGATAACTCCCTCAGAGTTTTTCAATAAATACAACAAAGTGATGGATAGAAAAGTGACAGGGAAGATGAAACAAGAGAATTTCTTTAACTGTATGTATATACACTGATTTCAACTATACAGGAGAAAGAGAGAAAAATATCTATGTAGGAGGAAGAAGGAAGAATTGCTAGAGTGATGCTGTTCAAGGAATTCCTGGAATGATGTCCTTAAATAAGCAAGAAGAAATGGGATTTATGCAAAGGGGAGGAGTTGGCTTCAAACAGAGATAAAATTAAAATCTATTGCTTACTCTCCTCAGCATTTTCTATTCCATATTACACCATGGATATTATAGAGTGACTAAACATTCACTGAGAGACTATAATGTGTCTCTATGTATTATAGAATAAGAATTCCTATTATGGTAATGATGATGAAGTTGAGAAAAATTTGAAAAGTCAGAAAGGATTAACCTGTTGTCCGTATTAGGTTTTTAATCTATAGAGAGCCTTTGCCAACAATGTGGAAATGGACATTAAAATGAATCTCATGCCCTTTAAACTGTTTATATCTTTATATTAATTTCTTATCCACTAGACCACTTAATGCAAAACAGTCTTGGAACTACTTTATCATGTTTAAATCCATAGATTCCATTTCACTTTCAAGTCACCAACTAACTGAGTTTGAGCTGTCAAAAAGACCTCTAATTAAACTACTAACATCTAGAAAGATTGAGAATTTATTCTTGAATATGGGTCTCAGAATGGTTTCATTATCTGAGGCTCTTAATTAAATATCAGGTTGTGAAGAGATACCCCCCTTGCATTTAATCTTTTTTGTTGTTGTTGTTGTTCAATATTTTGATCTTGTATTCTGTGCTGCTACTCTCCTTCTGCTGTAATCTGTTCATGAAAACGCGGCCAATTTAATTTTCCTAAATTAGTAGAACTCTGTTCGTGTCACTATCTGTCTGCTTAAAATCCTTTAATAGTTCACCATTTTCTAGAGAATTAAATCCAAATTGCCCTGATTCTGTAGCCTTGTTTTCATCCTCACTATCACTTAGTCCAAGCTGCTATTATGTCTTATTGCAATAGCCTAAAAATCATTCCACTCTCAAGCACACTATATACCACTGCCTATCCATTTTCCACATTTACCACTATATCAGTTATCTATAGCTATATTTATGCCACCTAGCAATCACAAATACTAGTGGCTTAAGACATTAAATATTTATTTAGCTCACAAATCTGTGGATCGATTGGGTAGTCCTTTTGGGTGCACCCGAGGAGCTCTACTGATACAAGCAGGACTTAGCAGGATTCATTCACTAGTTACAAATCAGCCAGGCTGCTTGGCTTATCTTGGCTGGGTTCTCCCAAGTGTCTGTCTGGTGGTTGGGTGGTCTGAGTTGCCCTCAGCAGAGACAACTGGGCAACTCAGCTCTGCTCCACATTTCCACATTCAGCAAGCTAGCACAAACATGTTCTCATGGTGGAGGGGCAGGAAGGAGCAAGGGGCAAGTGCTATTTCAAGTCTCTGCTTGGGTCCAGTTTGCTAATGTTCTGTTGGCCAAAGCAAGCCACAGGGCAAGCTTGGAGTCATTGTGGGGAGGCAGTAGAAGGGCATGAATTTAGGGAGGTGTGATAGATTGGGGCTGTTAGTGTAATTAATCTACTACAAAGACCTCAGTCTTTCATATGTACTAATATGGTCTCTGGATCACAGACCAATCTCACAGTTCTCTCCCCTTACCTGTCTAGACATGACTTCCTTTGCCTCATCGATTTAACCTAGTTAATTCTCATTTATCCTTTATCTCACTTAAGTATCAATTTGTACAGGAAAACTTCTTTGACCTCCCAGGCTATGTCAGAATCCTTTGTCGTAACCCCTCGTGGAACCATGTTCCTATCACAGAGTACTTGACTTGTGTTGAATTATTCATGTGGTTATTCAATTAAACTAAACTAATACCTTTCTAAAAACAGGAACTTTGACATCTCTTGTGCAACATCTAGTGTCCAATATTGTGCATGGAATATAATAAATGTTCAATAAATATTTCTTGAATGACATCATTTAAGCTGACTGGATTTTCATGATTATTATTTCTTTCTTTATCCTCAAGACATCTTACCCATTCTGTAAGAGTTATTAAGATACTTTTTTTAATGCTGAAATGATCATCTCTTATTCCATGGATCTAATACACTGACTATTTTTCTTTTTTGCCTATTCTCTTAGACCTTTAGTTCAACTTTGTTTCTAAGTTCCTGGTCTCTCAGTGACGATTCCTTTATTAAATTGCACAATTGAAGGATAAAGTAAGAAATTAACTGTCATCCCTCAGACCACACCCTCCCCAGTTTATTGTAGTCTTTGAGAAGAAAGTAATAATGTGCAAATTGGCCTTATGAATTAGGGACACACTACTATGTATTTCTCAAAGACGTGTTTGCTGTAGCCAGTAAAACATTAGATTTGGAATTTGGAGCTGTGAGGTAAATGAGCTGTGGGTCCCTGCATGAACCATGTTATCTCTTTAGGTTTTAGTCTTATCCATAACATTTAGCAAGGACATAAAGTCAGATGAAGTCTAATATCCTTTGTAGCTGTAAGAAAAATTTCCAAGGAGGGTTTTGGCATGCACAAATCACATTTCTTCTGTGTTCTGCCTTAAATGGTTGTATATTTCTCTGATTGAACTTACTTCACTATGCTGCCTAAATTCTAGCTTCTATATTAGATTGTGATTTCTTTTTAGCATAAGGACCATATCTTCTTCCTGGCACTTGGCACAACTAGGTGTTGACTTCTTTTTTTTTACCTCAGTGAAGACTTCCATGCAATTCTTATTTGTGCCTGTACATTATAGGGCACATATTTTCAGAGAACTGCCTTGTGTGGAGGCTATTGCCTTAGGTATACGTTAGATACTTTGGAGACTCCAACTGGGAGCTGTTAACTCTCATTCATTTGTCCTTCCTTGAGCATGATAAAGTTATATTGAATGGGTGTCTTGACATGCTAATTTGAGAAACAAGTGCAAATCTAAAATGCAGAAATATAAAGAGCATTTTGCATTTACAACTTTGTCTTTTGGAATCACATATATTCGAGAGGATGCCCTTAAAACCAAGTTTTGCAATATTTAACATATACTAGAGTGACATGGAAAATGTTAATTTCAGGTTGTCAGAGTTCCAATTATTGAAGCCATCCACCAATAACTACACTGAAATAATGTCAAAGAATCCCAAGAGTGTGCCAGTGAAAAAAAGAGTTTATTATGGAAAAACTAATGGACCGTTTTCTGTAGCTGTCCCTGCTGGTGCTGCTATGATGGGTAACATACACCAAGTGAAATATCCTTCTCATATGTTAAACCACACATTTTCACCCCAGGGAAATAGAATGGGTTTCATCTCTGTTAAATATGTTTGGCTGTTTTTGGATATTTTCTCTCCTTGTCTGTTTTTCCTATCACTGTTTTTACTTTAATAAAAATATTTTATAGCATTTGTGCAAAAAACAATTCAATTGTATCTTTTTTTTTATAAATAACTTTATGTTTGGAATCAAGTTAAATGGCTCTCCTGTGACATCCATCTTGTTATGATCCAGTGGTCATTAGAATTTTGCCTTGAGGGTGTTAGGCTAATGAATCTAATGCTTACCCTAATAAAAATGACCAGGTTCTAATGGTGCAAGGTGAGTGTGCTCTACTTTTTAACTGGTCCAAAAAAAAGAGGTGTCTGATGGTGGTCAATCTTTGCTACATGCATGGGAAGTTGTGTTGGTTTGCAGAAGTTTAAAGCTTTACATATGTTCTCCATTAGCATTACTTTTATGCTAAGAAAGTAATTTATGAAAATAATTTCTTCAGGAAACCTGCTTAGTCTTGATTATTCCAGGATAGTGAAGAGTTAAGAAAGCTGAAATCTCCTAGACCTTGAAAATAAAATCACAGTGTTTTCCTAAACATATTGCACAATTCTTTGCAGATGTGTAGGAGGAAATGTATCACAATGGAAAGCCCAGTCATTTGTAATTCCACAGAGCATGAATGGGAATATCAGTTCTCTGCCAAAGCTATTCCTGTTCCATTCTGTGCCTGCTTCATGGACTGTTCCAGATCCTTACAGAGCAATCAATGAGTCTACTTTAACCTATTAGATTATGGACCCAGGTCCCTTTTTGTAAAAGAAAAAAATTACTTTTTAAAGATCTATGTTTTCTTTGAGGAAAAGGAAGAATTGATCATTTCTACTTTCAATTTATTTCATTTGACAACTCTAATTCCAGCCCTTACCCCTGCAGGGTTAGTAGCTAATTAGACTAATGTAACATATAAAACCCATAAAACTTATTGCCGATTAATTTTTAACCCAGTCTCTAGTGGAGAACTTTGACAATCATTCCAAATGTGTTAGAACTCAAAGGTTGTTCTAGAATATCATTCAAAAATCAAGATTGATGGGTGTGTTATTTGTAACTCATTATCCTTAAGAGATAATTTGTGGAGGTTATTTTACTCTCAGATTCGTCCAGTACAGGATGCAGGAATCATTTGCCTTTGCAGTGTTGATTAGTAATTTTTCTGCAGTCCTTTCATGATTGTTTCTGGGTTCAATTCCACAGAATTTTTACTTATGGTGTGTTTCTTTGGCTTAATTTCCCATTCTGTCTCTATGGATCACAGTGTTTGACAGAACCTCAGAGGAGAGAAAGCCTTACTACCAGATTTTCCACTTGAACTAAAGATTAAGTCAAGTTCACATTGAAGATTCCTTAATCAAAGTTGTCAGCTGACATATGGTCACTAGGTTTAACGTAGTCAAGTGCATCTATATGAAATGTAAAGAGCAAATTTAGGATTCAGTGACATACCTGGAAAACACTTTGGATCACAGATTTATTCTTACTTCTTTCATGAAAGTAAAGAAGAAGAAGAAGAAGAAGGAGGAGGAGAAGGAGAAGGAGAAGGAGAAGGAGAGGAAGAGGAAGAGGAAGAGGAAGAAGAAGAAGAAGAAGAAGAAGAAGAAGAAGAAGAAGAAGAAGAAGAAGAAGAGGAAGAAGAAGAAGAAGAAGACGAGAAGAAGAGAGACAGAAGACGAGACAGAAGAAGAACGACGCACCAGAAGGCAAAGACGCCGCAACTCAGCCAGATCAGAAGCATCAGAAGCCTCAGACTCCGCGCCCTCATTCCGCAAGAAGAAGAAGAAGAAGAAGAAGAAGAAGAAGAAGAAGAAAAACTATTACTACCTTTTATTGAGTGTTAATTATAGCACCATTCTGTTAAGTGTTTTAATTCAAGGTAGGATTTGTGGGGCTATAGTTATTTACAATTTATAGTAGTTCAGAAAGATCAAATATCTTGCCCCTGATGATATGGCCTTTAAGTTGTTTAAAGTGGAAAATGGTACCAGACCCATCTCCCTTCAAGGTCAGTATTCCTAATCATTCAGCAATACTACTTCTCATTTAGGTGACCATAATGCTTTTCTCTAAAGATGAATACCTGTGGACCTCAAGGAGCTTCCAAACTCATAACGTTGTATAAATATGTGATAAATCCCCTCTAAGGGCTTCTTTAAAGGTAGTCTCTACTAGGAGAGAGGATCAAACTAATTTGATTATATAATATGACAAGTATTGTCATATTATATGCTGTTAGTGTTGTTCGGGTTCTCCATATTGACTAACGTTAAAAACAATCTTTGGGATTTTCCTTGAGTAAAAGTCAATAGGCAAAAGCCTAGAATCCATTTTTCATAACTCCCACTTTCTGCACGTTGAATCCCTGATAGATCCATGCCCAAGTAATCACATGGCCTTTGTAGTTTGGTCATCTTGGAGAAACATGTGCCTTTGTAACTGTGCCCTCTTGGGATCCCAGACCAAGGTAAAGACATGGCTCAGTCTGGTACCTGTGATGTAAATTATGTGACATCTCAATCCTGAAACAAATTTTATAAAGATATATCCTTTGTCTACATCCCAATATCTTCTCCAAAGCCTCCAAATTTAGTTCCTTCTACCCACCTAAACAAGCCACATCCAGTAAATAGCAGCTGAGTCATTTACAGGGTAAATGAAACCTGTAAGTCTTCAAATGCATTGTCACTTATTCTTGAACAACAATCCTAAGCCTCATCATCCCCTGGTGAGCTCCAAACCAGTCATAGTTTATAAAAGTTACATCTAAGATAAGGTGTATGCATGCAATCCAGGGAATATGCAAAATGATTCATGAAATAGTAGAAAAAATATTAAGAACTTTCATTAGATTTATTTTATGTCAGCATTTAAAGCTTTTATTTTGGGGTATGTTTTATAAAATAAATTATATGTAAGTATAGTGGTACATTTAAATTATAGAGTGGTATATTATAATATTATAAATACACAAATACTGGGAATTTGCATGCAAAAACATTTGACAATTTCTGATCTATAATACTATTAGGCTAAAAGAATTCTAGGTGGAAAGTATGTGGTTACTTATATCATACTATAAATCCATATGTATTGATACATCAATTATCCAAGAATTACATAAATCCTGTACTGTAAAGAGGGGGCTAAAACTCCTGATGTTATACATTAGTTTTCAATCAATCGGTAAAAACCAAACTTCTAAATCCAAGACTCTCTTTTGAGACAAGGAAAAATGCGAAAGAGATTTTCCATCTAAATGCCTTTACTTGTAAGGGAAACGATAAGGGAGTGGAGGAAGTGTGTTATACCTCAGAACAGTATTTTTCAGCAAGAGCCCCTGCATGTTACTAGTTATTCTAAAGGAAGAGAAGGATTTGTTAAACAGATTTCTTTACTAGAAGAGTTCTTGGAGCTCTTAATAGGAGCTCATGATAGACAGTGTGAATCTCTAGAGGCAGAAAATATTGGGCAAAGTTCTCTAACCATGCTATCATGCTTTTGAGAAGCATTTTATGGGGATGGTACACCATTGAATGTACTTGGAAAATGTTGGCTAAAATAAGTTGTTTTCTCTGAAGTTTTCTGCCCAGAAGCCAAACCTCTACCATTAAATTAGTGTCCATTCTAATTTAAGCTCATTCCAGTGTAATGTAGGCCTTTCCAACAGTCAAGATAGTCTTTTTCTTTTCTCTTCTACCTCATTCCTCTTACACTTAGTAAATATTTATTGAGTACTTTTCATCTATCCAGTACTGTGCTAAGAATAGGAAGACAATTGTAAACCTACATGATCTTTGTCCTAATTGAATTCAATCTGATTAGAGAGATAGACATTATACATATAATTATTTACAATTGTTATAAGTGAGAAGTTTTAAGTAGGTATTACAGTGATACTGGACTTAAATTTGGTGGGTTAGGGAAATACCCATGAAGAAGAGGTGTGTCTGCTGAGACATAAAGGAAGCATTCTAAGTGGACATGTGAGGAGCAAGAGAGCTCCTGAAAGAAGAAATAAATGTGTGAATGCTCTGAGATGGGAGAGATTTGGTTATTGTCACCATTAGCTAGAGGGCCAATGTGCCTGGGACAGAGTGGGTGAGGTGGAGAACAACGTGGAATGAGATGGCAAAATCAATAGGAACCAGATTACACAGGGACTTGAAGGCTATACCAAGGTTTTGGGGTTTAATCAAGAGCAACTGGGAAGTATGAAAATGTTTTAAGTAGTGACAAGCTCAGAGTTCTCTTTAAAATGATCACTCTGGATGTTGTGTGGATAACAAATTTCAGAGAGACAAGAAAAGACACATTTCCAAATTCCTCTACGTAAACTCCACAAAGACAGGGATGCTTTCCTCTCAGAAAAGTACTCAAGCATCTACGACAGTGCTTGGTACATGGTAGAAGCCCCATGTGTATTTGCTGAAAAAGGGAATTAAGGTATATATTCAGTTAGGACTCCATTTTAGCAGTTCAGGCAAAAATGTTAGTATGTTGGACTTAAAGCTGACAGTGAGAGAACCCTAGACATATGATAGAGATGCCTGGTGGGAAGAGCAACAGCACTTTGTGCTTTTGGATGGTGAACAACCATTGGTTGGAAGAAATCTTAAGTTATTTTCAACACAATTTTTGTGATTGATGATTGGCTTGATCTGCCTCTACTTTCTGAAATATGTGCATTTCCGTGTGAGACAATCTTTTGTTGGAACATCAGATATTAGTCAGACACTGGCAGTGTACATATATTGGAGGTATGAGCAATTCCTAGCAGCTCAAATGCATCTCACATCATAAGCAGGTGTCCACTTAGCCTATGAACCTGAATAGCAGTGTTTAGTCACTTTTCAGTTTCTAGTTCATTTGAACTTTAAATGTTTCAAAATTTAAACAAACAACTACAGAATCTAACTTTAAGTATTTAATTTATTATTTTAAATCTATATATTCATTCAGATTTTTACATTTTTTTCTTTTTATTTATTTCTTATTTTTCAGTTTTATTGAGGTATGATTGACAAAGAAAATTGCATATGTTTATGTTGTACAATGTTATTTTTTAAAGATGTACAATGTAATAATTTAATATGTGTGTATGTCCCTGAAATGATTACCACAATCTGATTAGTTACATAAATTGCTTCACGTAGTTACCTTTTTGTGTGTGTGAGTGGTGAGAACACATAAGGTTTACTATCTTAGCAACTTTCAAGTATACAATATAGAATTGTTAACTCTAGTCATCATGCTGTACATTAGATCTCCAGAGCCTATTTATCTTTGTTTTGTTTTGTTTTTGAATTTTATTTATTTTTTTATCTAGCAAGTTCTTATTAGTTACCCATTTTATACATATTAGTGTATATATGTCAATCCCTATCTCTCAATTCATCACACCATCACCCGCCAACCGGCACTCCCCCTCCTTGGTGTCCATATGTTTGTTCTCTACATCTGTGTCTCTATTTCTGCCCTGCAAACGGGTTCATCTGAACCATTTTTCTAAGTTCCACATATATGTGTTAATATACAATATTTGTTTTCCTCTTTCTGACTTACTTCACTCTGTATGACAGTCTCTATATCCATCCACGTCTCTACAAATGACCCAATTTCGTTCCTTTTTATGGCTGAGTAATATTCCATTGTATATATGTACCACATCTTCTTTATCCATTCATCTGTCGATGGGCATTTAGGTTGCTTCCATGACCTGGCTATTGTAAATAGTGCTGCAATGAACATTGGGGTGCATGTATCTTTTTTAATTATGGTTTTCTCTGGGTATTTGCTCAGTAGTGGGATTGCTGGGTCATATGGTAATTCTATTTTTAGTTTTTTAAGGAACCTCCATACTGTTCTCTATAGTGGCTGTATCAATTTACATTCCCACCAACAGTGCAAGAGGGTTCCCTTTTCTCCACACCCTCTCCAGCATTTGTTGTTTGTAGATTTTCTGAGGATGCCCATTCTAACTGGTGTGAGGTGATACCTCATTGTAGTTTTGATTTGCATTTCTCTAATGATTACTGATGTTGAGCAGCTTTTCATATGCTTCTTGGCCATCTGTATGTCTTCTTTGGAGAAATGTCTATTTAGGTCTTCTGCCCATCTTTTGATTGGGTTATTTGTTTTCTTCATATTGAGCTGCATGAGCTGTTTATATATTTTAGAGATTAATCCTTTGTCTGTTGATTCATTTGCAAATATTTTCTCCCATTCTGAGGGTTGTCTTTTCATCTTGTTTGTAGTTTCCTTTCCTTTGCAAAAGCTTTTAAGTTCAATGAGGTCCCATTTGTTTATTTTTGTTTTTATTTCCATTACTCTAGGAGGTGGGTCAAAAAGGATCTTGATGTGATTTATGTCATAGACTGTTCTGCCTATGTTTTCCTCAAAGACTTTTATAGTGTCTGGCCTTACATTTAGGTCTTTAATCCATTTTGAGTTTATTTTTGTGTATGGTGTTAGGGAGTGTTCTAATTTCATTCTTTTACATGTAGCTGTCCAGTTTTCCCAGAACCACTTATTGAAGAGGCGGTCTTTTCTCCATTGTATATTCTTGCCTCCTTTATCAAAGGTAAGGTGACCATATGTGCATGGGTTTATCTCTGGGCTTTCTATCCTGTTCCATTGATCTATATTTCTGTTTTTGTGCCAGTACCATATTGTCTTGATTACTGTAGCTTTGCAGAATAGTCTGAAGTCAGGGAGTCTTATTCCTCCAGATCCTTTTTTTCCCCTGAAGACTGCTTTGGCTATTCGGGGTCTTTTGTGTCTCCATACAGATTTTAAGATTTTTTATTCTAGTTCTGTAAAAAATGCCATTGGTAATTTGATAGGGATTGCATCAAATCTGTAGATTGCTTTGGGTAGTATAGTCATTTTCACAATACTGATTCTTCCAATCCAAGAACATGGTATATCTCTCCATCTGTTTATATCATCTTTAATTTCTTTCATCAGTGTGTTATAGCTTTCTGCATACAGGTCTTTTGTCTCCCTAGGTAGGTTTATCCCTAGGTATTTTATTTTATTTTTTTGCAGTGGTAAATGGGAGTGTTTCCTTAACTTCTCTTTCAGATTTTTCATCATTAGTGTATAGGAATGCAAGAGATTTCTGTGCCTTAATTTTGTATCCTGCAACTTTACCAAATTCATTGATTAGCTCTAGTAGTTTTCTGGTGGCATCTTTAGGAGTCTCTATGTGTAGTATCATGTCATCTGCAAACAGTGACAGTTTTACTTGTTTTCCAACTTGTATTCCTTTTATTTCTTTTTCTTCTCTGATTGCCATGTCTAGGACTTCCAAAACCATGTTGAATAATAGTGGTGAGAGTGGACATCCTTGTCTTGTTTCTGATCTTAGAGGAAATGCTTTCAGTTTTTCACCATTGAGAATGATGTTTGCTGTGCGCTTGTCATATATGGCCTTTATTATGTTGAGGAAGAACCTATTTATCTTATAACTGAAAGTTTGTATCCTTTGACCAACATCTCTCCATCTCTCTCACCTCCCAGGCCCTGGCAACCATTGTTCAACTCTTTCTATAAAATTTTGATATTATTGTAAATGTGATTGTTTTCTTAATTTCTTTTTTTGGAGAGTTTATTGTTAGTGTATCAAAATGCAGTTGATTTTTGTATATTGATTTTGTATTCTGCAACATCACCAAATTCATTTATTATTTCTAACAGTTTTTTTTTTTTTGGTGGAGTCTTTAGGACTTTCTCTATAAAAAATCATGCCATTTGAAAACAGAGGCAATTTAAGTTATTCCTTTCCAATTTGGATACATCTATGTAGCTGTGAAGAACCATCCACATACTATTCCAAATACATATTTTATAATCTATATATTTTAGGCAATAAATAAATAAAATAGTAAATAATGTTTCAAATAAAAATGAGGAAAGTGCCTGTTACGTGGTGAATTGTGTCCCCTCAAAATTTATATTTTGAAATCCTGAATCCTAATATGTCCAAATGTGATCTTACTTGGGGAGAGAGCCTTTAAAGAGGCAATCAAATTAAGATGAGGCCCATTAAGGCAGGTTCTTTTCAAAGATAAAGGGAAATTTGGAGATAGACATATACACAGGGAAAACACCATGTGGACACAAGATGGTGATCTACACGGTAAGGCAAGAGGCCTGGAACAGAGCCTTCCCTCACAGACCTCGGAAGGAACCAACTCTGCCAACACATTGATTTCGAACGTCTAGTCACCAGAACTGTCGGTCAATAAATTTCAGTTTGCAGTACCTTGTTAGGGCAGCCCTAACAAATTAGTATTATATCTGTAATAGCAGCAACTTAAAGTCTTTAACTACTAACTGTTATTTGTGTTTCTTTTTCTGGTTAAATCTGCCGGACTTGGGGGAGAGGCAGCCGCCGTGATGTACGTGTTCCTCACGATCCGGCGCCACAAGACCACCATCTTCACGGACGCCAAGGACTCGAACACCTTGTTCGAGCTGAAGCGCATCGTCGAAGGCATCCTCAAGCGGCCACCAGACAAGCAGCAGATGTACAAGGACGACCAGCTTCTGGACCACGGAAAGACACTGGGAGAGTGTGGCTTCACCAGCCAGACAGCACGACCTCAGGCCCCAGCCACTGTGGGGCTAGCCTTCAGGGCAGATGAAGCCTTTGAGACCCTTAGCACCGAGCCCTTCTACAGCCCACCAGAGCTGCCGGATGTGATGAAGCCGCAGGACTTAGGAAGCAGCGCTAATGAACAAGCTCTGCAGTGAGAACCCCCCACCAACTGCCCCCCCCCCAATAAAAGAGATTTGGGTGTCCAAAAAAAAAAAAAAATGCCAGATTTAACAACACATACTAGTTGCTACGGAGTACAGTATAGAATAGCTCTGCTGTTTACAAAAATATACAAATTGTATTTTAAATTATATTTTAAAGTTGGAAAAGTGTTGGAAAGCGGGAATAGCAATCAGCATTTCAGCCAAGGCCTGTTTCTGACCCTTTATTATTGTTAGAAATATAAAAAAGCAGAATGAATACTATTTTATATTGAGAAGCCCGTTCTTTCCCTGTGTGGTTGTTCAGAGTAAATATTATTGGCAAGGTCACTGGAATATTAGTTTGAGATGGTGCAAATGTTATATGAATTCTCAGCATTTTGCTTTTTCTCAAACATGTTTTTTTCCCATTTAGCTATGAATACACCCACTTCATTTTCTTTAGAAAAAAACATTTTCTTCATTATGACTGAGTCATCATTTTTAAATATACTTAAACATTTAATGGTTGAAATGACATAAAGAACTATTTTAATTTATTTCTGCATTTTGGGGGAATGGGAGGATATAAAATTTAAATAATAATACACAAGGGTCTAAGGGTTATCTTGAATTTAATGCTGTTAAATTAACACCATGCAGATCAAATTTGTATTTGTCCTCAATGTTTTATCTTAATCGGAAGGTTCAATACTTCAAAGAATTTTTCAGATTTTATACCCTAATTTTTAAAACCACTGTTAATGCAGATGCTACAAAAAGCTAGATCCAAAGTTATATTTCTTCAGTGTTTGAAAAATTACATATTGTTCTCTTTTCATTATTTATAAATTGCCTAGAATAACAGTACATATAATGGAAATTGCCAACAAAATTGAAGATGCAACTCTTCTTTTAATAGACAAAAAAGGTTTTACAGAATAAGTTGAATCTGAGTTCAAGTAAAAAAGACTCTGTGTGGTTGCACGTATGTATGTGTGTGTAAGTGTGTGCATACACTAAAAGAATAGCATGAGCCAAACACAAGAGCCATGGTGAGTACATTTTTGAAGATAAGTATATTTGTCTGATTAGAACATAGATTTGATGTTGATGAGACCTGAGTTTCATTAGGATATACGTGTGAGGAGAGGTTACTGCAGGGCTCAAATACCAGTAATGAAGTTGTACCTGAGGCTAACGATAATAGGGGACTTATTACAGAGAATCTAGAGTCTGACAACCTGCCTTTCTATGCTGGCTTCATGATTTCCTACCAATTGCATTGCATGCTCTTGCCCTGATTTATTTTTATAGCAGGTATCACTCTACCAAACATTGTTATAAGATCCTTTGTTACATTGTTTTATTAAAATGTTTAAATTTTTAATGGTCTATTTCCCCAAGAAAAATGCCCTGCTTCTAGGACAGAACTTTGTTTTGTCCACTGTTACTTCCTAGGTGCTAAGAACCATGCCTGGGACATTATAAAAACTCAATAAAAATGTATTGCTTGGATGGATGAATCAGTGACCTTGAGCAATTGTTTAAAGTATCTCTCAGTTTATATGGATATGGTGGTTATGATTATTATATTAATAATAATAACAATAATAGTACACACCTAGTGGTATTATGAGTATTACACATAAATACACCAAGCATATAATATATGCTCGTGTTTTGCATATAATATATGCTCGTGTTTTGCATATAATATATGCTCAATAAATTTAGACATTGTTTTACTTATTGCAGAGTTTTGCATTGAAACCAACATTATAACAACATTCTAACAGGAGTCTTGTAGATTTATTTTAGGATGTTGATCATTTGTAATTTGTTCATTAAAAAGTGAAAAACTCAGGAGTATAATAGGTACATAGTCCTGATCCTCAAGAAACAAAAATGTTATTTGAAATTAGACTTAAATGTAAAAGTAATGAAGATAATGCAAGAATTGTGAGATCCAGGATGTACCAAAGCATTTGGGAAAAGAAAAATACCAGTGAGAGCAAGGGCAAGATGCAAGAAAGTCTCCAGGAAAGGCTTCGTGGGAGAAGAGAGGGTTTGAATTTGTAATTGAATAGGCTTGATCTGAATCCATGAAGAAGATCTTTCAGTGGGAGAGGAGCAGCAAAGAAGAACAGAGTTCAGCTGGAGTGACTATGGGATAAAGGTGAGGGTGGTGTTGATGAAAAAAAAAAAGTTGGGCATTTGGAAGAGGACTATACTTGCATATGCAGGATAACATGTCCTTGAGGAAACATGAAGGATACTGTTTTAGCCCATTTAGGCTGCTGCAACAATATCACAGATGGGGTGCCTTATAAACAGAAATTTATTTTCCCACAATTCTGGAGTCTAGAAGTCCAAGATGAAGGTGCCAGCAGATTCAGTATCTGGTGAGGACTCTTCCTGGCTCAAAGATGGCCATCTTCTTGCTGTGTCCTCATATGGTGGGAGAGGTAAGGGAGCTCTCTGGGTCTCTTTTATAAGGACACTAATCCCATTCATGAGGGCTCCACCCTCATGACCTAATCACCTCCCAAAGACACAGCCTCCAAATATCATCACCTTGGGGATTAGGTTTCAACCTATGAATTCTGGAGGGCACAAACATTCAGTCTATAGCAGACACTGAAAGTCAGGCAGAAGAGTTTAATTTTGATGTCATAAGAAAGAAGTAGTTACTGCTGAATTGTGTGTGTGTGTGTGTGTGTGTGTGTGTGTGTGTAGTAAAATGTCATAACGTCACCCAGGAGGACTGGAATTAAGTAAAGAGCTCAGAATAAGGAAAGCTTTGGTGGGAGACAATATTCATATCCTTCATCCCATCCTCTATTTTCCATCCTCTTTCTTACCAGCATGACCAATATTCATGTCCTTCATCCCATCCTCTATTTTCCATCCTCTTTCTTACCAGCATGACCATTCTTGGATGTAGACCTAATTATGCACTTGGCTGCTCAAATTCTGATCATCTATCCCACCTTCAGGGTCAAGTCAAACTCCTTATCAAGTCATTCAAGATCCATAGTAAACCATGCTCAATATCTTTCCAGTCTCATCTCCTAACAACCCTTCCAAACCCAAACAAGTTACATAAACCCTCCCCTCCACCCCACAGGCACACCAAAGTTCTTGCCATTTCTTTAAATAAGTTAAGAATATTTATGGCCTGGAATAACATTTCTCTTTCTATTATGCCTCATATGACCTTCAACTTATCTTTCAAGACCCATCTCAAATGTTGCCTCTCCTTTTAAGCCTTTTCTAATATTGCCCCATGCTTCTCTGGACTCCTTTTCTCCTTCCATAACAACTTAAACATCTTGAACTTGTAGTATACAACTTATTTAAATTTTATGTTTAACTCATGTTAAATCATGAGTTTCTTGAAGTTCAAGCGACATTGTTTCTGCCTGGCAGGGTAGTGGCATATTCTAAGAAATTAATAAATGGTTGATGCTTAATATGTAAAATGTCATGACAAGTGGAAGGCAAATGTATACAAAGCACTAGAAACACTTATATTTTAAACATGAAAAAAATAATGTTGCTACATAGAGCAATAGGGTCATTAGTAAGTGGAGACTAGGTGTGGACTCTAAAGGAATGAACATGAAGGAAAATAAATATCTGATTAGAACTTGGGCTTTGTGACATGAGAGGAGCAGTGAAATCACTGGATCAGGAAACAGTGATCAAGAGAGTAATCTGAGAGGTGGGAGGAGAATAAGAACGACGTGGCACAGAGGACCTGGAGCAGAATGCATTCAAGAAGATAACGAACAATACTATCAAATGCCTGTGAGACACGGAGGGAGTTGAGTCTGAGAAATAATCAGAAGGGAGTAATTGCTAATTTTAGAGTGAGAGATTTAAGCAGTGTGATTGGAATAGAGGATGTGGAATTCAGATAACAAAGAAAGTTGTTGAGCAGGAATTACAGTTTTCATAAGTGGGTTTCAGTCATGTCCACAGCTTCAAAAATGGGAAAAAGAATGTTGTTAAGTGTGAGTATACTATCTGCAAGTATACTTTTTTGTTTGTTTGTTTGTTTGTTTTTTGATGCTACTGCATTCTAAAGGCTGAGTTTGTAACTTCAAGTTCAGTTATGGGAAAAATAGAGCATATTTGGAGTTGGGAACTCCCCAAATGAGATTTTCATTCTCTCATCTGTCACTTGTGAATATTTCAGAGTTAAGAATTCCCTTTATAAACTTTGCTTTTCTTGTAGGTAATTCTACCCTTGGACACATTTTCCTTTGCATAATCTCTAAAAGAGTTAGACTTTGTAGGTGAGTTCTGCAGAAGTACTGAGAGCAGCATTTCCCAAAATACTAGTGCCATAGGCTGTTAACAGGTATTAAAGGAAACAAAGTTATCCTAGACAAATGTATTTTTGAAATGTGAGTTGAAACAAACTCAGACAGGGTTTTATACTACAGCACTCCTCAAAACATCTACTATATCCGCTGTGACTATTGAATAAATATATATCATTGCAGTTGTTTCTCAAACATTTTTGACCAAGAAATCATTTTGTCAGACACTCACTTTGGGGCGTACTGCCCTAGACATATTTTATCTAATATTTTCCATTTCCTTTTTCCTCAAACTAAATGTTGCATTGTATTCATATGTTGTACAATGTACTATAAAAATAACTCAGTAATAATAATATTTATACATAAATCCACTGTCTTTCTTCCTTCCCTCTCCCTCCCTTTCCCTTCCTTCCCTGATATGTTCCCTATAAAAAGGAGATTGTTTCAGTGTACTTTCTAGTTTTTATTTAAATTAATGAATTTTTACTAGTGAATTAGATTTCAATTAATAACTATATATGGAAAAAAATATAAACAATCACTGCTGGGAAACGCCATTCACAAAATCTGTGGGACTGAGATATCTAAATTCCTTCATTTCCAGTTTGTAAGTTCTAGAATTGTAGGGTTCTAAATTTCTTTGAAAACATCTGAGGGTTTGAGGTGCTGGCATGCATCAAATTCTTCAGTAAAACAAGGATATTGAATATGCTTTTAACTTTAACACTTAGCATTGCTATGATTGTCTCGCAGCTCTTTAATCAGATATTGACTGCAGTAGATCTCATCATGTGGATTCATGAGGAGGGCATATGTCCTTAGCAAAGACATGTAGGATGACTCTGCATTACATCACCACCACCCACCTTCATTTATGTTCTGGAAAAAGACAACCTCTACCAAATGTTTCCAATTTTTATTCTGCTTTAGTCTCATACAGATACTTCTCAGGAATGTTCTTATCTCATCCACCATGACTTTTTTGTTTCTCTACTTTGTTCGTCTGCCCTTCACTGAAGTTGTACAATCAATCCCTCCTACTCCAAGTCAGCTCTGGTTATATGATCCCCTCAGTAACACCTTTCACCCCTTCTCCTGCTTTTGTGGCAGTTTCCTTTGTGCCCAGAGGCTGTCACCTTGTTTCATACCGAACTCACTTATGTTTCCCCTGTTTTTGATTTACAGCTTTTACCTACCTCTCAGTGCTTTTTCTGGGATATGTTTGGCCTCCCTACATTTTTTAAGCCACTACAAAGGAACATTGACATTGTCTATTTAAATTATTCAGATTGTTTTTTATAAAGACATTCTTTTGTGAAACTTACCTTTCCAAATTCCAAGGTAAATTGACCACTTGGAATTCTGCATTCCTGTCGTCTGAAATTCTTATGCTAGCTCAGCAGAAGAATATTGGAATGCTGGGGCAGAAACTGTGATAGTCTTCTCTGTGTTGTGATAAAACTTTAATCATTCCTCTTGGGACACCTTTTCCCAGAAGCCCTTCCCCTAAAAAAGCCCTGTGCCCCACCCCTGCTCCTATTGTCTCCCCCAAAACAAAAAGAAAGGCCACCCCCTTCCATAAGTGGGCACCTACTTCAGATAGAGCTATTTAGGCTGAAGTCACAGGAGGTCTGAAAATACCTATTTCACAAGCATAAAACACTCTTAGTGATTGAAATAGAAAACTCAGCTTTAAGTGTTTCATTAAAACCACTGCAAATACTATGCATAACAATTTACACAGAACTCATGAAGCTGCTTGTTTAATAAATGAGGTTCATCTATAGTAAATGGCTTGGTGCAACCAAAGTGGCTCTAATCAAATTGGGGACAGATGAGTTCTGTATATGTAGCTTATTTAATTAATTTACTACTGTTTAGGGTTCACAGTCAATAACCAATTGATATTATTTGTGACAACACTAAATAAAATAAGTAAAGGAAAATAAGTTGCATGATGTATTGCAGAGATAAATCACATCCAGCATGTGGGGAGATGAAACCCTCCAGCAGAAGCACTTAGCACACCTCATTTGATTCCCATACGTCAGCCTCAGTGCCAGTGGCTCAAAAAGAATGCAGAGGTAAATGAACACCAAAATATGATTTACGGAGTTGGAAAACAGTCCTACCCAAATAAATCAAGGTTCCACTCCATTTCAGGCATTGGTTTATTCATAATACAATCAAACCCACCATTGTAAACAAACCCCCATGAAACACGTACCTGCCCCAGGAGATAGTCATGAAACTGTGTGCGCACAGAGAGTGAAAGAGGTTTAAAAACAACAGCATCTATTGGGTGGATTGAAAAAGGAAACAGGCAGCACGTTTCTTGCTGGTTTAAGCAATAATATTGTTGCGTTCTGCTCACACTGTTAGGGCAGGAGAAGCTACATCAACTTTCAGAATATGTAGATTTAAAATGTTTAACCAGACTGTGTTTATATACATAGCTTTCTCAAAACTCCTGTGAAGTCTCCCTGGAAGGTCCATTCTCTATAAGATTTTAAGACTTGAGCGAGGGCTGACATAAAAGGGGAAAGAGAGGGATAATTAAGGGATAAGTGAATCTATTAAATGGGTCTCCTCTAAAACGATTTAATGAAGTTTTATTCTAAGCTGAATAGATTGTAACTACCATCTTGTTACTGGAGAACTTTTCGTCTATAGAAACTGAAGATAATAAAGGACAAAAATGAAGAGTTGCCCTCACAAACATATATCTCTTTAGAAAATATAGGTAGTTGTATGACATAAACATAATTCTATGTTGATTTTTAAATTAATAATAGGCTTAAAGTAAGGAAGGTAATAATTGAAAACAAATAAACAAAAAGAAAGTCTTAAGATGGTAAGATTTTAGAATGAGGACACTTACAGATCATTTAGAAGTCCATTTACCAAATTTCAAAAAGGAGATCTCAAGTGGTAAAATGAATGATTTAACCAAGGTCCGACCACAGAATAATAACAGAGCCAGTCTCCAACCTTGGGTTTCTGGCTCTACATTAAATAAATGCTGTTAGATCTACCCAGATCAAGGACTGATCACAGAAGAACTTCAATTTCTTAGAAAGTGGTAAGCAAGCACATATTGAAATCTTTATATCCCACAGACTTATTGTGATATACAATTAAAATACATGGAAATGTTCTACCTTCTTACATATCCTTTGAGTGTGCATTCATGTGTGTGTATCACAGACTTTTTATTTTTGGTTTTCTGTCTTTCTTATAAACCTATTACCATGTTTTATTCACTTTTATTGTTTTCAAGCAATTTTCCCAGGAAGCATTTAGTGTGGCTTCCAACCTGGAAGTAGCCTCTCGCTAAGATTATGTTAAGCATTGTTGCACTTTAAATGGCTTTTGTTTCCCTCTTTCCTAATTATCTTCTGAGAAAGAGACACCAAACTGATTGGTTGTCTACTTGGTGCCTAGTCCCCAAAGGTTATTCATGGACTGTGTTTCCTCTAATATGCTGCAAAGCAACTGCCTTGAGAAGCACTGAAAGCCAAGTACAGAGTGTCTATATATATACATATATATGTGTGTGTATATCTATATCTATATCTGTATCTATATATCTATATACACATCTTTCTTGAAAGATAATGTGCTTTTTCAGTATTTGTACTACAGATACTGCTTATACTATTGAAAGTTAATATTTTATCCCTAGTTGCATAGGTATTACAAATTACTGAACCCACAAAATCATGCTGCCTGAAGTTAGGATTATACATCATTGAGATTTGAATAGGTGTTCGCCTAAGAGCAGCATTCTCCGTAGAAAATAAGTTTTCAGAAGGAAAGCAGAAACAGTTGGGTTTTCATTCTATTATCATTGAAATTGTTCTTCTTTTTGTTAATGACTGAATAAATCAGAATTTCAGTGGTGTATTCTCAACATTTTCTCCTATTTATTCCATCTGTTGTGGGAAAGCACCGGCATCTTGAGAAATGACCCACTTTATAGTCAAAAAGTATAGTCTGCAAATTTAAGCTGTTTATTGTGGGATAAAAATAACCATAAAACAAACAAGCTCTCCTTGAATATTTGTGCCCCTGGCTGGAAAGCTCTTCCATACCCTTGAAGGGTTTTGGCTATAAACCACCCTGAAAAACAATTTCTCACAGTCCTAGCTCACATGTAGGAAGCTGTTTCTCTCATTCTGATTAGCTTGACTTCAGGTTTGCCTGGGGATTAAATAAACCAGCTCACTTCCAAAACCCCTTTCAGGGAAAAAGGTCTCTCTTGCCTTTTGTAGCTTTCAGTACTAGCCCTTGACACCCAGGCGGGGGGTTTTACTTGGCCTGAACTGAACACAGAAATAAAACCCCAAAGAACATGAAGGTTTCTTGTGGCACTGCTGGGAAATAAGATTCTGGACCATTCCTCTTGGTTCACGTTTTCCCTACCTGTTACAAGCCATTTATTTTTATAACACCTTTAATGAAGTGACCTATAGCATGGGCATTATCTGGGCTGTGGTGAACTAAGGAAAGAAAAAGGAAGTTGGAATTATAGTGGTTTAAGTAACTATCAAGTAAATAAGAGGAATAGGAGAAACACATTTTCACAAGGAAAGATAAGTTATTAAAAAAATTATTTTAAGCAAAATAATATAACACACGACAGGAAGAAAATCTAATTGAGCACTCTTTTCAACCAAAGTTGACTCAACAAAAATGCATTCAATCCCAGCCACCTGCAAGCTTCACTTCTATCTTTGTCTATTTGATGTCTAAATGTTACCTCTGCTATAAATATCTTTGCTTCAAAGTTTACATTTTTGTAACTTATACTTTACAAAGTTTACATTTTTGTAACTTTTGTAACAATACCATTGACCTAGGTTAAATATTTTCCCCAAATTTACAATCATTAAGCAAGTTAGTATTTTGAATGACGGAGAGGCTGACATGACACATTTTTTTCTTATATTTCTCTGATACTAAAGCTTGAGGGCAATTTCTAAGTTTTCCTTCCAAACATGCTTGTAGGTTATTTCCTTGTTGGCAAGGGAATGGAATTTACCATCACTTGGGAAAATTCTGAAGTCAAGCTGTGAAATTGAACAAAATTTTCATCAGCAAAAAGTTAAATTTGAAAAACATGTGTTTCCCCTTTGGTAACAGGAGGATGTGAGGTAGAGAGGAAGCAGAATTGGAGAGTTTAAGTCTTCATTATTCTTTCCTGTGGAGCTTTTCGGTAGCAGGCAAAGAAAGGAGAGGAATGCCAGCTGCAATGCCCAAAGCAAAATCTTTATGAGAGTGAGTGATAGAACTCGGAGAAGCAAAACAGGTGTCCACCTCCTTGATCTTAACACACAGCATTTGTATACGCAACCGAAAAGGAAAGACAAGCCAAGAAAGGACAGCTCACTGGGGAAAATGGGAAAAAGGAGAGAGTAAAGAATCTTAAGAGGCTGCTGAGCCTCCTGATTGTGTTCATACAGGCTTGCAGAACAACATGTCCAAGATCACATTTTTCATAAAGGATATGGCATAATTGGCTATTTCCTTAGGTCATGTAAGCCCAGCCCAAAGGATGCATTTTTGTTGATAACAGTAGCTTAAGCTTTTATAGCACTTTATGTCATCTTGTTTGATCTTATCTGAGCCACACAACAAGTTTGTAAGATAGGTTACAATTACTGAAGAAGAACTTAATGCTCAGAGAGGTTAAATCATTTCCTCACAAGCCAGGATCACTATAATTTTTTGTACCACTGAACCAAGCAAATTTAGACTAAAAAGTAAAATGCCACAGCACCATCATTCTTAAGAAACATAAATTAGAGTTACCTAGCTTGCAATGAAGGACACATCTTTTGTAAGAATTGATATTATGAACTTTAATATACAGAAAAACTTAAGATGTGTGCTCTTTCTTGCACTCATGCCCTTAAGTGTCGGTCCAGTGGTCCTTGTTATGTAAATGTACAGTAACTTTCACGTCCCACTGCTCAAACCTATTATTCATGACTATCCTTTCACTCTTGGGTGCCGACGTTACACTGTAGATCTTAAATTCTCTTGTGAGAGAGAAAATCAACAACACCATAATCATTACCGTAAAAAACACTTAGTGAGGCCCAATCTCAACACCTGCTGTTGTTCTGCAGAGTGGGTCACCAGACGTGGTTCTTGCCCACTGGGATCTTAAAGACAAAAGAAGGCCACCTAAAGGACATACAGACAACTAAACAAGCAATGAGACTTGTACACAGGCACATATGTGCTAGTTCCTATTTGCATATGGAAATGTCGACTTGTAGATTCAAGTTAATGATGTTTCGCTTTTGTCAATCCATTATGAGTTGTCAGCTATTGAAATCTGGCCCCAAGTGGTGTCTCAGGGCAGCGACTTGCCTGATCCTGCTGTTCTGTTGTGTAGGTTAAGATCTCAAGGGCTCCTACGGAGCTTCAGGGAATTATTCGCTTGTAAAGATTGCGCATTCAGGGTCACTGATGTTTCAAGAAACAGCTCAGCCAAACATCAGTTTTTGTCTTAAATTTTTTAAAAATTAGTTTAACAACTGGTACACCAAATCATCTGCTGGCCTCTTCTTGTAAGTTAGAGTTGCAAGAAACTTTGTGAATTGAAAAAGAAGCTGAAACCAATTTCTATTTTGAACTCTGATAGAAGAATTCAGACAACATATAGCACGCTTATTTTTCAGTTTTTAGTACCATGAAAACTTATGCCTACCTTAAGAATCCTCAAGTCATATTAAAAATGTGTCATGCTTCATAGCATCATTTGATGCATGAAAATAGGTAGAAGTAAGAAAACAGGGAGATTGTCAATTTTTACCTTGTTCAAGAGCTAATAATTTTTTTTTTTTTGATATGGTACCTTTTCAAGACAATGAGCTAGGTGGTACACATACATAATCTCATTTAATATTCAGCATTGTTGGATGTGATAGTGACTATTTGACCTCCCCTCCCCACCAGACTAATGAGGAAACTCTAAATAAGTTGACAAATGCCATACAATGAATACGAATCTGAGACAGTGTTCAAACTACAATTTATCTCATTCCAAAGCCTATATATTTATCTCTACCTAATCTGTCCACTCTTTATAGTAATTCTAAAAGGATGCATCTTAAAAGATTTCTTAAGATTATCTTGTTTTCAAGTTCCTTCCCTCAAAAAAGGTGCACCTCCTTGAGGGCACTGGGTATTGAGTACCATAAGGGCAGAGTGCGCTAGGCAGTTAGACATCCCACCCTGACCACTTCACATTCTCTCAGCCTCATCTTTTCCTCCAGTGTCTGCTGCACCATTCAGTTGCACGTAGGTTCTGACCAGACTCACGCAGGGGAACCTACAATGTTTTATTTAGACCCCATGAGACTTGCCTGATGCGGCAGCATGATTGTTCCCTTGTGCCAGTCATACGCACGCAACTGGGTGGTGTAGGGAAGTTCCTGCCCATGAAGTCACACTTAACAACTGGAGAAAAGGAGCCAATGAATAAAATCACCTCCCGTTCCAAGGGAACAATTTTGAGACATATTTTATTGGTCCCCTTAGAAAACCTGGCAGGATGGAACAACATTTGCCCATGGTGGTGACCTAACCATTCATCTTTGCTCTTTGTTCTTCCTTGTTTCACTCCACTGTTTCTCAGCTCATGATCCTCGAGAGTATGTCCTCAATAAATAATCTTCATGTGAGCTCTTTCTTAAGTCTTTCATTCAGTGTACTTCAAGCTAAAACACAGGTATTGTGCATTATTTATTATTATTTGCTCCTCTCCTAATAATATGCCTGACATAGCATATATACAGTGATGATAGAACTTTTTTTTACATTTTCTATTAAGAGCTTAGGTTAAAGGGAGTTAAGAAATTGTTATTTTTTTCATATTTGAAAAGCTATAATGATGCTTAGTTGTTGCCATGGATGTGTTGCCTTGGAGGCTGGCGAAATCAGACAAGGCTGAATCCATTATGGACATTTCTAGGGTGTTAAGTGGGCACACACATCCAGAAAAAGTAACTTCTAATTCCCTTGATGCTAAGACCAATGTACCCAGCACTACTGTTTTCTAATTGTAAAAGCCATATTCCTATTACTAAAATTTGTAATACAGTTTCTATTACTCATTCTTTTATGCCCTACCTCAAAATGAGCTCTATAGTAAATTCCTTGCTTTTTCTGATATGGATAATTATTTTTGAGTAACTGGATAGCTCATATTCTAAATTAAAATAAGCCCAGCTTATTGGTCCATATCCAATTTGTTATCAGACAGATATCAGTCTTTAAAAATAGAATTATAATTAGGATTAATTAAAATAATTTAAGAAGATCTTGTAAGGCAAGCCACACACAGAAGAGCACTTGAAACTGAACCCTTTCTCCCTGTTACTTCCTGATCAATGTTTCAATGCCTGGGGGCTTTCTGGCAATAACTGTTCTGGTGTGAAGGATTACAACTGGGCTCCCTTCAAGAGCAATAAATCCACTTAAAAATATGTAAATGTGTTTCACTTACCATTGACCTGGAGGTGAAAATTTCGGTATCAAATTACTAACAGCCTGAGATACCCATTCTCCTATTCTGATACCAATTAAAATGAGCTGAGAAAGGAGCTATGTAAGATTTGTATTATAGTGAAAATGTAAGGAAGATTTACTAAGTGTACTTGCCACACAAAGCTGTAACTGCAGGAAAACAAGAAGAGACATTGATGTTCCTTCTAAATAGTACATGTTTTAAACAAATAGTTTTACATAAAAAATAAATAAATAAATAGTACATGTTTTTCTGAATTTATCCCCCCCTTTTTTTTTCATTTTCATCACCGTAATCTAAGAATTTATTACCCTTTTTAAAAATTTTCATCCCTGTAATCTAAGAACTTATTACCTTAAATTTATCTTTTGTAAAGGTCTTTTAATTATATTTCCTGAGACTAGGAGTTTCCTTCAAGTGTCTTTACACTCCTAGAGTAATGATCCTAAATTTTGTGTAGCACACAGCACTCCTACGTCTCCAAATTGGCAGTGGTTGACCCTTACCCAGAGTAGAAAATTCAAACTTTTTAATCCAAGAATTCTGGTTACCTTGCTAAATGTCCATCCCATAGCTAATATGACTGCTAGGAGAGGCAAATAAAAATCCTTTACTAACAATAAAATGCCTTCTAAGTTTATTGTATCATAATGGTCAATCACATTTCCATTTATTTTCCTGGTCTATAGAAACTCTGTAAGGTCAGGAAACATCTTTTTCACTCTTTTTTTTCATAGATACTGGATACCCAAACATCCTCTTATTAATTGAATGGGTAATTATATCTCAGGGTGTTGCTTAGATGCTGTCCCACACACCTCACCTTTCATATGCAATGATTTTAATGAACAAATCGACACATTTCAGATACGGTTATATTGAAAATCTACAGTAACCAGGGTAATATGGACAAATTAAGGATCGAATCCCGTCTCTGACTCAAGGCCCCTCCCGCCCCCCCACCCCGGGAGAGATGCAGGATGACACTTGCCCAGCAATTCTTGGCAGCCCTGCTGACCTCTACTAACCTTATATATTTGGAAAAGTTCCTTAACCTCCCCACTTATGAATAGGGGACAGCATGCTGCTTTATGATTGTTGAGGATAAAATCACATTTTATTCCTTCCCAACACTGTTTGCAGTTATGAATTTGGTGAGTATCTGACCGCCCCACTAGGATATATATCCTTCATGAATGTAGGGAGTACGTCTATTTTTGCTGATTACAACAGTACTCTTTTCTTTTGTCAGTTTGTATTGTTATGTGCCAGCTCTCAAAACAAGTATTTGGTAAGGAATGAATAAATGAATGTATAAATTAAGTCATACAAAGTACCTGGCACATAACTGGGACTAAATAAATGTTCGTGCCTTCTCTTATCCCCTTTTATTGTTTATTGAAGATGAAAGTGTCTAGGTAGATATCAACAGCATTGAAAATGTTTACAACATTTTTAACCTATGTATATGCTTCTTTAGTGTTCTAGGAAAATAGGAATATAAGATTAAATGTACTGGGTTTTCAAAGCATTGCCTTTGGAATTGATTTGAGATTTTTTTTTAACATATTTATTGGAGTATAATTGCTTTACGATGGTGTGTTAGTTTCTGCTTTATAACAAAGTGAAACAGCTATACACATACATATATCCCCATATCTCCTCCCTCTTGTGTCTCCCTCCCATTCTCCCTATCCCACCCCTCTAGGTGGTCGCAAAGCACCGAGCTGATCTTCCTGTGCTATGCAGCTGCTTCCCACTAGCTATCTATTTTACATTTGATAGTGTATATATGTCCATGCACTCTATCACTTTGTCCCAGCTTCCCCTTCCCCCTGCCCGTGTCCTCAAGTCCATTCTCTACATCTGTGTCTTTATTCCTGTCCTGCCCCTAGGTTCGTCAGAACCATTTTTTTTTTTTTTTTTAGATTCCATATATACGTGTTAGCATATGGTATTTGTTTTTCTCTTTCTGACTTACTTCACTCTGTATGACAGACTCTAGGCCCATCCACCTCACTACAAATAACTCAATTTTGTTTCTTTTTATGGCTGAGTAATAGTCCATTTTATATATGTGCCACATCTTTAACCATTCATCTGTCAGTGGACACATAGGTTGCTTCCATGTCCTGGTTATTATAAATAGTGCTGCAATGAATATTGTGGTACATGACTCTTTTTTGAATTATGGTTTTCTCAGGGTATATGCCCAGTAGTGGGATTGCTGGGTCGTATGGTAGTTCTATTTTTAGTTTTTTAAGGAATCTCTATACAGTTCTCCATAGAGGATGTATCAATTTACATTCCCACCAACAGTGCAAGAGGGTTCCCTTTCCTCCACACCCTCTCCAGCATTTACCATTTGTAGATTTTTTGATGATGGCCATTCTGACTGGTGTGAGGTGATACCTCATTGAAGGTTTTGATTTGCATTTCTCTAATGATTAGTGATGTTGAGCATCCTTTCATATGCTTGTTGGGAATCTGTATATCTTCTTTGGAGAAATGTCTATTTAGGTCTTCTGCCCATTTTTTGATTGGATTGTTTGTCTTTTTGATATTGAGCTGCATGAGCTGCTTGTAAATTTTGGAGATTAATCCTATGTCAGTTGCTTCATTTGCAAATATTTTCTCCCATTCTGAGGGTTGTCTTTTCATCTTGCTTATGGTTTCTTTTGCTGTACAAGTCTTTTAAGTTCCATTAGGTCCCATTTGTTTATTTTTGTTTTTATTTCCACTACTCTAGGAGGTGGGTCAAAAAGGATCTTGATGTGATTTATGTCATAGACTGTTCTGCCTATGTTTTCCTCAAAGACTTTTATAGTGTCTGGCCTTACATTTAGGTCTTTAATCCATTTTGAGTTTATTTTTGTGTATGGTGTTAGGGAGTGTTCTAATTTCATTCTTTTACATGTAGCTGTCCAGTTTTCCTAGCACTACTTATTGAAGAGGCTGTCTTTTCTCCATTGTACTTTCTTGCCTCCTTTATCAAAGATAAGGTGACTATATGTGTGTGGGTTTATCTCTGGGCTTTCTATTCTGTTCCGTTGATTTATATTTCTGTTTTTGTGCCAGTACCATACTGTGTTGATTATTGTAACTTTGTAGTATAGTCTGAAGTACAGGAACCTGATTCCTCCAGCTCTGTTTTTCTTTCTCAACATTGCTGTGGCTATTTGGGGTCTTTTGTGTTTCCATACAACTTGTGAAATTTTTTGCTCTAGTTCTGTGAAAAATGCCATTGGTAGTTTTATAGGGATTGCATTGAATCTGTAGATTTTGTTGGTTAATATAATCATTTTCACAATGTTGATTCTTCCAATCCAAGAACATAGTATATCTCTCTATCTGTTTTTATTGTCTTTAATTTCTTTCATCGGTGTCTTATAGTTTTCTGCATACAGGTCTTTTGTCTCCTTAGGTAGGTTTATTCCTAGTTATTTTATTCTTTTTGTTGCAGTGGTAAATGGGAGTGTTTCCTTAATTTTTCTTTCAGATTTTTCATCATTAGTGTATAGGAATGCAAGACATTTCTGTGCATTAAATTTGTATCCTGCTCCTTTACCAATTTCATTGATTAGCTCTAGGAGTTTTCTGGTAGCATCTTTAGGATTCTCTATGTATAGTATCATGTCATCTGAAAACAGTGACTCCTTTACTTCTTCTTTTCTGATTTGGATTCCTTTTATTTCTTTTTCTTCTCTGATTGTCATGGCTAAAACTTCCAAATCTATGTTGAATAATAGTGGTGAGAGTGGACAACCTTGTCTTGTTCCTGATCTTAGAGGAAATGGTTTCAGTTTTTCACCTTTGAGAGCAATGTTGGCTGTGAGCTTGTCATATATGGCCTATATTATGTTGAGGTAAGTTCCTGCTATGCCTACTTTTAGGAGGGTTTTTATCATAAATCGGTGTTGAATTTTGTCAAAAGCTTTTGCTTTTGCTGCATCCCATAGGTTTTGGATAATTGTATTTTCATTGTCATTTGTTTCTAGGTATTTTTTGATTTCTCCTTTGATTTCTTCAGTGATCTTTTGGTTATTTAGTAGTGTATTGTTTAGCCTCCATGTTCTTGTATTTTTTTAAAGATTTTTTCCTGTATTTGAAATCTGATCTCATAGCATTGTGGTCGGAAAAGATACATGATACATTTTCAATTTTCTTAAATTTACCAAGGCTTGATTTGTGACCCAAGATATGATCTATCCTGGAGAATGTTCCGTGAGCACTTGAGAAGAAAGTTTATTCTGTTGTTTTTGAGTGGAATGTCCTATAAATATCAATTAAGTCCATCTTGTTTAATGTATCATTTAAAGCTTGAGTTTCCTTATTTATTTTCATTTTGGATGATCTGTCCATTGGTAAAAGTGGGGTCATAATGTCCTCACTGTTGTTGTGTTACTGTTGATTTCCCCTTTTATGGCTGTTAGTATTTGCCTTATGTATTGAGGTGCTCCTATGTTGAGTGCATAAGTATTTACAATTGTTATATCTTCTTCTTGGATTGATCCCTTGATCATGATGTAGTGTCCTTCTTTGTCTCTTGTAATAGTGTTTATTTTAAAGTCTATTTTGTCTGATATGAGAATTGCTACTCCAGCTTTCTTTTGATTTCCATTTGCATGGAATATCTTTTTCTCTTCCTTCACTTTCAGTCCATATGTGTCCCTAGGTCTGAAGTGGGTCTCTTGTAGATAGCATATGTATTGGTCTTGTTTCTGTATCCATTCAGCCAGTCTGTGTCCTTTGGTTGGAGCATTTAATCCATTTATATTTAAGGTAATTATCGATATGTATTTCCTATTACCATTTTCTTAATTGTTTTGAGTTTGTTATTGCAGGTCTTTTCCTTCTCTTGTGCTTCCTGCCTAAAAAAGCTCCTTTAGCATTTGTTGTAAAGCTGGTTTGGTGGTGCTGAATTCTCTTAGCTTTTGTTTGTCTGTAATGCTTGTAATTTCTCCATCGAATCTGAATGAGATCCTTCCTGGGTAGAGTAATCTTGGTTATAGGTTTTTCCCCTTCATCACTTTAAATATGTCCTGCTACTCCCTTCTGGCTTGCAGAATTTCTGCTGAAAGATCAGCTGTTAACTTTATGGGGATTCCCTTGTATGTTGTTTTTTTATCCCTTGCTGCTTTTAATATTTTTCCTTTGTATTTAATTTTTTATAATTTGATTAATATGTGTCTTGCTGGGATTCTCCTTGGACTTATCCTGTATGGGACTCTCTGTGCTTCCTGGACTTGATTAACTATTTCCTTTCCCATATTAGGGAAGTTTTCAACTATAAGTTCTTCAAATATTTTCTCATTCCCTTTCTTTTTCCTTTCTTCTTCTGGGACCCCCATAATTCGAATGTTGGTGTGTTTAATGTCCCAGAGGTTTCTGAGACTGTCCTCAATTATTTTCATTCTTTTTTCTTTATTTTGCTCTGCAGTAGTTATTTCCACTCTTTTATCTTCCATGTCACTTCTCCGGTCTTCTACCTCAGTTATTCTTCTATTGATTTGGTCTAGAGATTTTTAATTTCATTTATTGTGTTATTCATCATTTTTTGTTTGCTCTTTAGTTCTTCTAGGTCCTTGGTGAACGTTTGTTGTATTTTCTCCATTCTATTTCCAAGATTTTGAATCATCTTTATTATTATTACTCTGAATTCTTTTACAGGTAGACTGCCTATTTCCTCTTCATTTGTTAGGTCTGGTGGGTTTTTATCTTGCTCCTTCATCTGCTGTGTGTTTCTCTGTCTTCTCATTTTGCTTAACTTATTGTGTTTGGGGTCTCCTTTTCACAGGCTGCCAGTTCGTAGTTCCCATTGTTTTCGGTGTCTGCCCCCAGTGGGTAAGGTTGGTTCAGTGGGTTGTGTAGGCTTCCTGGTGGAGGGGACTGGTGCCTGTGTTCTGGTGGATGAGGCTGGATCTTGTCTTTCTGGTGGGAAGTAGTGTGTTTTAGGATGTCTGTGACCTTATTACGATTTTAGACAGCATCTCTGATAATGGGTGGGGTTGTGTTCCTGTCTTGCTAGTTGTTTGGCATAGGGTGTCCAGCACTGTAGCTTTCTGGTTGTTGAGTGGAGCTGGTCCTTAGTGTTGAAATGGAGTTCTCTGGGAGAGCTTTTGCTGTTTGATATTATGTGGAATTGGGAGGTCTCTCGTGGACCAAAGTCCTGCATTAGGCTCTCCTACCTCAGAGGCACAGGCCTGACACCCGGCCAGAGCATGAAGACCTGTCAGTCACACGGCTCAGAACAAAAAGGAGAAAGGAAGAAAGAAAGAGAGAAAGAAAGAGAGAAAGAAAGAAAGAAAGAAAGAAAGAAGAATAAATAAAATAAAGTTATTAAAATTAAAAATAATTATTAAAAATAAAAAAGTAATAAAAAAAGAAAAAAAAAGAAAAGAAAGAAAGAAGAGAGCAACCAAACCAAAAAACAAATCCACCACTGATAAGAAGCCCTAAAAACTATATTAAAAAAGGAAAAAAAAAAGAGAAACGGGCATACAGGACCCTAGGACAAATGGTAAAAGTAAAGCTATGCAGACAAAATCACACAAAGAAGCATACACCTACACACTCACAAAAAGAGAAAAAGGAAAGAAAATTATTTATCTAAATATAAAAAAAGAAAAGGAAGAGAGCAACCAATTCAATAAACAAGTTTACCAATGATAATAAGCTCTAAATACTAAACTAAGACAAACATAAGACCAGAAACAAATTAGATGCAGAAGCAAACTCCAAGTCTACAGTTGCTCTCAAAGTCCACCACCTCAATTTTGGGATGATTTGCTGTCTATTCAGATATTCCAGAGATGCTGGGTACATCAAGTTGATTGTGGACATTTAATCTGCTGCTCCTGAGGCTGCTGGGAGAAATTTCCCTTTCTCTTCTTTGTTCGCATAGCTCCTGGAGTTCAGCTTTGGATTTGGCCCCACCTCTGCATGTAGGTCACCTGAGGGCATCTGTTCTTAGCTCAGACAGGTCGGGGTTAAAGCAGCAGCTGATTAGAGGGCTCTGGCTCACTCAGGCCAGGGGGATGGAGGGGGGTACAGATGCGGGGTGAGCCTGTGGTGGCAGAGGCCAGCGTGACGTTACAACAGCCTGAGGCGTGCTGTGTGTTCTCCCTCTCCCGGAGAAGTTGTCCCTGGATCATGGAACCCTGGCAGTGGCGGGCTGCACAGGCTCCCGGGAGGGGAAGTGTAGATAGTGACCTGTGCTTGTACACAGGCGTCTTGGTGGCTGCAGCAGCAGCCTTATTGTTTCATGCCGTTCTCTGATGTCCGCACTGATAACGGCGGCTCACGCCAGTCTCTAGAGCTTGTTTAGGTGGTGCTCTGAATCCCCTCTCCTCGTACACACCGAAACAACGGTCTCTTGCCTCTTAGGCAGCTCCAGACTTTTTCCCGGACTCCCTCCCCGCTAGCTGTGACCCACTAGTCCCCTTCAGGCTGTGTTCACGCAGCCAACCCCAGTCCTCTTCCTGGGATCTGACCTCCAAAGCCCAAGCCTCAGCTCCCAGCCCCCACCCGCCCCGGTGGGTGAACAGACAAGCCTCTCAGGCTGATGAGTGCTGGTTGGAACCGATCCTCTGTGCAGGAATATCTCCGCTTTGCCCTCTGCACCCCTGTTGCTGCGCTCTCTTCCGTGGCTCCGAAGCTTCCCCCCACCCACCCCCTGTCCCACCAGTGATGGGGCTTCCTAGTGTGTGGAAACTTTTCCTCCTTCACAGCTCCCTCCCAGAAGTGCAGGTCCTATCTCTATTCTTTTGTCTCTGTTTTTTTCTTTTTTCTTTTGCCCTACCCGGGTACGTGGGGAGTTTCTTGCCTTTTGGGAAGTCTGAGGTCTTCTGCCATCATTCAGTAGGTGTTCTGTAAGAGTTGTTCCACATGTAGATGTATTTCTGATGCATTTGTTAGGAGGAAGGTGATCTCCACATCTTACTCCTCTGCCATCTTGAAGGTCTCCCTGATTTGAGATTTTGAGACCATGCTCTTACTAGTGTAACTGAGGCAGTCTGAACTCCATTGTAATTAATAACACATGTAGTCATTACCTATCTCACAGGTTGATGTAAGAATAAACAACATTTTGCCACTGTGACAGAGGGTTCCACACTGTGGCCCCATAGAACTCCAAGGCCTTGTGAGCTGAATCAAGGAATTATATCACTAATGTTTTAAAAGGCTTATATTTCCCCCACTTCACCAAAAAACAAAGCAAGGCAAAATATAACAGAAAAACATCAATATGTATACACTAATAAATTTTTATATTTTCCCTCTCAAAAGTTTTTTTTTATATCTTTGTTGCTTTTTATTATCATCTGAATAAATTCTAGGATGATAACTAATGTATCATACAATAATATTTCTAGTTGCATAAAATCAGTTATACTTTTGTCTCATTTTACAATGTAATTACCTCAAGGCCTTTCTAGGTCTTCTGCCACCTGACCAAGTTGAGAAGCATTACCAACAATGAACTGTGTTTGTAACTTCAATTATAAATGTCCTTTATTTTTAATACACAACTAGCCTGGATTGTCAGGTACAGACTTCAGGAAGATTTTCATCAGATTGAAGAGACAACCCATATACACAAAGACAAATAACTACAAACAGTGATACTAAATGTGAGTGAACTGCAGAGAATAGTATCAGAATTTAGCAAAGGCAGCATGATAGGACAGAGTAGTCAGGAAAGGCGTCCTGAGAATGAGTTTAAGCTGTGCTCTTTAGCTAGGGAACATAGTTCCCTTGAGGGGAATAACAAGACAAGAAAAGCTCAGAAGAAAATACGGCATATTTTCATGGTGGTGGATTGTTAATTTTTAAAGAATCAATTCATATCAACTCAGTGGAAAACAGTAAATGGGTTTTGAGAGTACCACTTCACAATTTTAAATTATTAAATATAATTTTTTCTGTTTAGTACAAAACATACATGAATCATGAGATCTTAAGTCGCAAATCCTTAGTGATGGACATTACTTTTTTCCCTTTTCTGATAATATCCTGATTTTCTATGCTGTGTGCTTTTTGCCTCCAGCTGACCCCATCCAGAACCCAGAGGTAATCCCTAATTAAATTAAGCCAATTAGCATACCTTTTCCCTTGGGCAACAATGATTGATTTAGGAGATAGACAAATGACTCAAGTCAGGCTTATCATGACCAATACAAATTCCATACATTTTGAGTGAGTTACTGAGGAAGGAGATTTTCTCTTGCTGGGCATAAACCAGGAAGTATGTTGCCTCAAAGCTTTGGAACCATAGAGGGGAATGGGACCAATACCGAAGACATAAGTCTAAGAACTAGAAGGAGAAAGAAAGTGGGGTCTAGTCACACTATTTAAACACACAATCAAGCTTATTGGACATCAGATCTACTCTTGGACAGTGCAGTTACGTGAACCAATAAATTTACCCTATCTTTTCTTTCTCCTTTTTTATGAAAAGTTTCATTTGACCTACCATCCTCAGTCATCAGGAACTTTTCAACCTCCAATTGAAAGGCTTTTATCTTTCCCAAATTTGTGTCATATTTATACCAGGTATTACAGTTTTTGGTGTATATAGATTTTTTTTTTTCTTCTGTTGCTGTCTACTGAAAGCTTTGTGAAGGAAGTTTTTTTTTTTTTTTTTTTTTAATTCATTTTTCTCTCCTTCCAGCTAGCACCATGTCTCAAAATAGTGATTCATTGATAAATATAGAATAGTATGGTGGCTAAAACTCAGGCTTTGAAAGCAAAACTTACTTGTTGCAATTCTGCTTGTACTATTTATCTGTGTAAATTTGGGTAAGTTAAACTAATTTCCCTGAGTCTCAGTTCTATCAGTGAAATGAGGATAGTAGAACCAACCTTATAAAGTTATTGTGAAACGTAGATGCAATGATATATATATATATATATAGTGCTTAGAATAGTCTGGTAGCACAAGGTAAGGTTTTTTTATATTTGTTTTTGTTGTTTTTTGCATTATTAAGTGAGACTTTAAATGAGTGAATTAACAAGTGGATGGATAAAAAATTATCTAGAAGTTGATAATGAGGAGAGTGATTAACTTAACTGTTAGGTGATAAAAATGATAAAACCTGAGAAAAATACTCCATAAACCTTCTGATCTAAAGGAATCAAATGCCAAAGACTTCAACAATTGCTCAAGTAAATGAGACAGAGACAAAGACAACAAAATAACCAATGGTAAATGTATTTACTGTAGTTTTATAAAATAATGTTAACTGAGAAAAATATCTTGGGAAAATGCTTCTGACCTTTGGGGATGAAGGGAAAAGCAGTTTAGGAAATGTTTAGCAAGATAATAGAATATACAAATGGTAGAACATTGCTCAAGAGGATTTGAAATTACTCTTAGGCTGGAATAATAACAGGATTGCAAAAACAAAGTACATGTTGCTGGAGGTGGTAGAGAGCTGCCTTTTTCATGCATTTATGGAGCAACCAATACTTTTAGAAGTTATTTTGGAGTAAGTCCTAAGATTTAAACTAACTATGATGAATTACACTGCACTGGGCAAACAGCTAAGGTTTAATGTTCTGCATATCAATTTTAGAATCACTCTGGGCTAGAGGAGCCAAGCTTTAAGACAGCTTTTAGATTTTTTTTTTTTAAACCAGATTTTGAAGAGGTGTATAAAGCCAAAATGTGACTGGAATAAGTATCTGTCAACAGAATTCAACACTGGAAATGTGTGAAGTTTTTAAGGATCACTGGAAAGGGTTAGATCAGTGTCCTCTCTTACCAACTCTTTCTCCTTCTTGCATTTTGGTTTAAAATAAATGGAAGTTACATAATGCGAAATCAATAGTTTGTTGTTCCAAACATTGTATTCACCTTAGGTGCACAATATTCATGTAATTCTAGTGGGAGAGTCTTTTGAAGGGGAGTTGAGAATAGCTGGAAAAATGTTGAGATTGATCAAAAAGAGTAACCTCCCAGTACAGTGCTATCTTTCTAAGTGGTAGTCAAAAAATTTGAGAAACAGAGACCCTTATTGAAGCTGACTCTTTATGGCTTTAATTTAAGTCTTAAGCCTGAGATAATTCCTGCCTTAAAGCCATAAATGCTCAGGATCTTTGTAAGAATAAACATTTTAAAAGATAGGTGTACTCCAGTCTGCAGGTCGAATTCCAGGTATCACCCAAGGTCAGTGACTCATTCTCCTTTACCACCCTGGGATGTGTTGCACTGCCAGATCTCCCATGAGCATTCTTGGAAACAAGGCTAGGTAGAAGGTAGGTAAAGGTTTTCAGTTTCTGAAATAGCAATCAAGTCCAGGGGTACATTGTCAAATTGTTTGAGAAATTCTATTAAGGCATCCCTTTACAAAATACCTCTCATTCATGCATTCATCTTTCCATTCATTCAATCAGTCAGCAATTATATCTTGAGCAATTTCTATAGCCTAGACACCTTTATTGCTCCCATACTTGAAATTCCACATAGAAATTAATTGCTTGGAATCCTCTTTAATCTTCAGTAGTCCTCCCTTAAAATGAAATAGCTGTGAAAAAGCATCTTATTAATACATGCTTGTTTTTCGTAATAGCTAGTTCTGAGTGAGTGAATGATGAAGTAAGTTCTGTCTTAAAGAGTCTATACTCAATCATAATTGCATAGGGTGAGTTTTTGGATAAGGCATGAAGATTAGTTGGTTGGATGGTAAGAACATTGCTAAATATTTTTGGCTTGAGGATGCTGAGATCCATGATTACTCATAGGCTGGGTAAAGTCTCATATTTACAAAGGTGAAACAAAGGAGAAACCCAACTCCTGTGATTAGCTAGACAAAGAATCTGCAAAAATGGACAGAGAGAAGATGACATATCAGGTGACGGAGAAGTAGAAGGGAGAATGCCAAATACAACACTGCTTATTTTAACATTTTACTTAGAATTTGCTCCTATCAAAATCCTTAAGAGTGAAAACTTGTAGGAAGAAGAGAATAAGCAAAATCCTTTCTATATGTCATTTCATTTAGATCCTGTAACATCTCTGTGATGTTGGTGCCTATATGAGGTCTCTGGAAAATTTAATGGTGAAGACCTGGACCCCAAGTCTTGATCCAGCCACCAACTGTCTACTATTACTTGGTTCCCAAAGGCTCTATGGGCAAAGTTTACTATAAGCAGAGACACACATTTCACCTATAGCTCGTCTATCTGCCCCATATCTGTGCTCAGCATACTGCCTTTATGGGGGCTGAGCCGAATAAGGTTCTTGAAGATTCTGCTCCATGTATTCTTTTTTTGGTCATGTATTCTTTATTTAGCTTCTATCTAGTTCTTATTTTTGATACATGGGTGGAGAGAGATCCCAAATCCTCCCTGCTCACTTTGCCACATAAGCCACAACAAATATACAGGTGGAAAGAAAGAAGATGTTGTCTAGATCTATTAAAATGACTTTAATTATCTCAAAAGAACTTCCCTCACCCTTATCACAGTGTGTGCTTTGTGATTTTTATTTTGTCTTTGCTTTCTTATCAGGGTTCTTCCTTCATAGGCTGGGGGCAGGGAAGGTCATGATGTTAGACTCCCAAGGAAGTCTGATACTCCCTAATAGAACCTGCGATTGGCAGATAAAAAACTGAGGTTCAGGGAGGTGAAATAGCTTAGCCCAAGTACCCAACTAACCAGTTAGCAGTATTTGGACTCTGGTCTGACTAAATCTAATGCCTCTCCTCCTTGTACTCTTATTCTTTATAGGAAGGGCAGAGTGAGTATTGTTTGTGATTGTAAAAGCTTTCTAAAGTCTCTCCAAAAAAGCATAATGAGATTATCCCACAGAAGATGTTTATATATAGCATTGCTCAGCATTCTAGAGTGTAGAGACTCTTAACAGTTTGTAATCTGTATAACCGCCAATGTTCATTGTATTCACAGGGTGTACCAGACAGGACATAATGGCTCTACATGAGTTAATTCATTTTAATCCTGGAGGTGAAGTATTATCACCTCCCACTGTCTTATTGATAAAATTGAAGATTGGAGAGAAAGCAGAAGTAGCGTGTCATGCCAGTCAGGCCTGCTCGCTGGGCACGAGCTCTCCTGCATTCAGCACGCATTTTCAGACAGGTTGCCATAACTTACTAGTTGCCCAGCAGCATATGATACTAATGAGGCTCTCAAAAATCCCACTAAGTTAAGACCAAAGATCTAAATCAACAAAACCTCATAAATATCTTCTCTGAATTACTCTACAAACTTTAGTAGAAGCAAGAGGAGGCCATCTAATAATCAGATTTTCAAATATATACACAAATCTCATTTCAAGGTAAATGTAAGAGCAAACTTCAATCAGTATTCTACTATTTGCCAGTAGAATAGCAAGCACTGTGCTATGCAATGAGAGAAACAACAGTGATCAAAGTTCATGATTTCATGAAGTTTTCTGAGAAATAAACAGTCAATAAATTCAGTATGCACATGTGAAAGACAAGAGAAGAATTATGTAATAAACCACAGTAATTTAAAAGAATGAGTTACATCCATAACTATTGACATGGATATATTGCAAAAACATGTTGTTTGCAACACAAGTGGTATATTTCTCTAAATGTACAACATATACAATGCAATGGTATATTATCTTCAGTGAAATTTTTGTGTGTACGTGTGTGCAAAAATTAGGAGTGGATTTGAAATGTTGAAATTAAACTCATGACAGTAGTTATCTTAGGTCAAGGCCAGAGGCAAATAGGACTAGGGATAGAGATTTAATTCTTCTGGACTCCACACAGAAGAATTAAAATTAAATATTAATTAATTCTTAGTTGCGGATCAATTCGTTATAATCTTCCTTACCCTTCTGTGAGTATGTATAAGTAAATTTTTCTAGCTAAAAAAAAATCAGGAAAAATATAAAATATAACAGAAACACATGAAAGTGGCTCCTGACTAAATGAGCAGGTTACTACTGAAATCTCTGTAGATAAAGTGATGCTTAAGTTGAGACTTAAAGAGATAATAACAATTTTCTGAATATAGAAGAAGAAAGTGTATCTTAGGTAAAAAAGTAGCATGTTCAAAAGCCTGGAATGAGAATGAGCTTAGTTTGTTTAGATCCTCTCTGGATTGCTCTTATATCCCAGTTTAGGGTTAGAAATTAGAGTAATGCTAAAAGAGAGGCAGCAGGGACTAGTGGGAAATTCTCTTGTATCCATAGGAAAACTCTTATTCAGCAGGTTGCCAAGCCTAGGAATGTTTGCCATGTGGTCCTGCTCTGGGCCACACTCACTGCGAAGGTTGAACACAAGGATCTCTCTGCTGGATATTGCAGGCATGAACAGCAACTGTGAGTAAGCAGGACGTTTTGGGCTCTATTCCAGCGGATGTTAACACTAAACTATTTCCTGACTGTCAGATCTAGGCTAGCAATATGTTAAGGAATGCTTCTTTCTGCATATAAATACAATTCTGACAATTCACAGGCCAAAGGGTGTGTACTTCAATATAAATTTGTTTTTTGCTTTTTTATTCATTTTCAGTGCTCTCTCCTCCACCCACAAATTGTGATAAGAGATATGATGCTACACTGGGCCCTACTTCTTCTCTGACAAAATAATGAACCTGAGTGACAGCTGCCTGGGGTTAAAGATTTAGTTTTTGACCTTAGGACAGATTCAACTGTCTGGTTCACACTCTGGTGCCACCATCACCATGTTCTAATTCAAGGTTTTCAGAATGATTCACAGAACCTGAACTGTCTAAAAATGCTTGCTCAGATTTTGAGAAGTGACTTTTAAAAGGAATTGTTTTTGAAGTGTTTTGTAAACTCATTGATTAAAAAAATAATTGCTATAGAGATATCATTGAGATTTAGGAATTCAGTTTTATAGAGTTGATATAATAAGCTGAAATCATTTACAAAAAGAACAAATTGATAGGTTCATTGGGTATTTTTCCCTGGTCTAAGCCAGTAAAATTCTTTTTGATAAAGTTCACCCCCATCCTCTTATATGGGAATGTACTATACAAGTATCAAGGGAATTTTGGATTGGAATCAAAGTCAGGTTTCCTGGAATGAGCCAAATTTAAACTAAAAGCAAAGATTTCTGCACTTTGAAAAGTATTGCCTTAGCAATACTCAGGGACATCTGATAGCAGTCATTGCTCTCAGAATGTTCTGTCATGTTGTGTGGAGTTAAACTACCCTCTTTTTCTCTGCATTCCCTTCACTTCTGCCACCAGGAGTATGGATTTTTCCACACCAAGCAGTTTTCCAATTCTCAGTGGACACACACTGGGTGTGTTACAATTTAACTCAGTTCTGACACTAACTGCCCGGGGTTAGTACAGACCTTACAGGTTAAGGGCTCAGTCCCACAAGACAGTCCCCGACCCCCACTACAAACGCTAATCGCAAGTCTCAGGTTGTCACCTGTACTTCTGACTAATGAGCTATCGATTGGGGGTTCCCACGACCCCCTCATCAGGTTTGATATTTTGCTAGAAAGGCTAGATATCTCAGGAAAACAGTTTATTACCAGGTTACCAGTTTATTATGAAAAGATACAACTCAGAAACAGCCAGATGGAAGAGATGCATAGGACAAGGTGTGGAGGAGGGGGTGTGAAGCTTCCATGTTCTCTCTGGATCTGTCATGCTCCCAGCACCTCTATGTGTGAGCAACCAGAAACTCTAAGAACCCCACTGTTTAGAGTTTTATGGAAGTTCCATTATATAGGCATGGTTGATTACATTATTGGCCATTATAATTGAGCTGAATCTTCTGCTCCTTTTCCCTCCCTGGAGGTCTGGGGCTGTAGCTAAAAGTTGGTTGGCTCGTTGGCAACCAGCCTCCATCACCCATGGTTTACCTTATTAGCATAAACTCAGGTATGATTGAAAGGGGCTTATTATGAATAACAAAAGATGCTTCTCTTACCCCTCTAAGAAATTCCAAAAAAACAAAAAACAAAAAAAACCCCAAAAAACAACAACAACAACAAAAAGAAATTCCAAGGATTTTAGGAACTCTGTGCAGGAACCAGGGACAAAACCAATTATATGTTTTTTATTATATCACAATATCACAGGAGTTTAAAAGACAGTAAGCTCTTTGAACACAGACTATTGTGTAAATGGCACACTAAAGGACAAAAGTTAGCCAAAAAAATCTTATAACTGGCACCTCTGGACTTTGCATCTGCAATAATTTAAAACTTCACAAAATTGAGTCAGAATAGCATTTTCACTTAATTACTGTCTATTTATTCCCAGGGACAATTAAATAGCTCACCAGAAAGTGTGTGTTGTATGAATATTTCTGCCGTAAGATCAGAGGTTCGTATCGTTCCTGCTATTATGTCTCAAAACATATAAGATAATAAGAAAAGGGTTATATCCTTCAGCCCTATTTCCCTAGGTTAAAATTTTTAAATTTTAATTTCACTGATTTCTGATTTAAACATTGAAATATTATAAGTATCCAAATCATCTAATATTTTTCTTGAGCTCTAGAAAAACAAGTTTATCTATCTAACTGAAAATTAGCAGAGAAAAGTAGTTCAGCTAAGAAATGTGGAGCCGGGGCTTCCCTGGTGGCACAGTGGCTGAGAATCTGCCTGCCGATGCAGGGAACGCAGGTTCGAGCCCTGGTCTGGGAAGATCCCACATGCCACGGAGCAACTAGGCCCGTGAGCCACAATTACTGAGCCTGCGCGTTTGGAGCCTGTGCTCCGCAACAAGAGAGACTGCGATAGTGAGAGGCCCGCGCACCGCAATGAAGAGTGGCCCCCGCTTGCCACAACTAGAGAAAGCCCTCACACAGAAACGAAGACCCAACACAGCCAAAAATAAATAAATAAACAAAGTAAACAACGTGTTTAAAAAAAAAAAAAGAAATGTGGAGCCGGACTGCTTGGGCTTTAATCTGCTTCTGTCCCTTAATAGCTGTGTGAACTTGGGCACGTAACTTGACCTCCATGTGCAAAATGAAGATAATAAAAGTAATAGCAATACCTTCTTCTCATAGTGTTGTCATGACAATTAGTTAACCATTTGCAAAGTACTTAGAACATCAAAAAAATAGTAACACAATTATTTGATTTATAATCTTATCTTGGGTATCTCTTAGACATCTATATACATCTGTATACCTATATATTCAAAATCTAGCTTGTTGTGTTCCCCTCAGATTGGTCTTCCTCCTGTTACTTTCTCCATACCACTAATGATAACTTCATTCCTTCATTTAATTAAGTAATGCCTTTGATGTCTTGATTCCCCTCAATTTCCCACTCACATGCCCTTTTAAAATGTGACTTTGCAATTTGTCTATCAAGGGGTTGAAGTCTACTTCCCCTTCCCTGAATTTTAGCCAGCTCTGCAACCTGTCTGATGAAGAGAATGTGGTAGAAGTGACACTGTGAGACTTCTCAGCTTAGACCTTAAAAGGGCTCACATCTTCCATTTTTATTCTCTTTGAAGCACATCACAATGTAAAGAAGCTTGAGCCGGATTACTGAGTGATCAGAGACCATGTACAGAGAGGTAGAGAGGTCACAGGCAGGAGAACCAGGTTCCCAGCCGACAGCCAGCACCATGACCTCAGGTACTGAATAAGAGTATCATGAACTTTCTGACCCTGGTTAAGCCATCCCAGCTGACACCATCCGAAGCAAAAATGGGCAGTCTCTTCTTAAAAATGGATAAATACTTGACCCGTAAATGTATGAGTAATAAAAATAATTTTTACTATTGTTTTATACCAGTAAATTTTGGGATAGTTTGCTCATAGGTAACCAAAATAATCACCAAGTGCTATTCATTATAACTTTTGAATATCTTTCAAAATTATTCATCTCTTTTTATCTCTGTAATTTTCCAAGGTCATGTCATTATCTCTTTCAAATATTATTGCAATATATCTTAACTGGTATTCTTTATTTAAACAAATTTTTATTGAATTATAGTTGATTTAAAATGTGTTAGTTTTTGGTATACAGCAAAGTGATTCAGTTATATGTATATATATATATATATATATATATATATTCTTTTTTATATTCAGTTATATATATATTATTTTTTATATTCTTTTTCATTATGGTTTATTACAAGATATTGAATATAGTTCCCTGTGCTATACAGTAGGACCTCATTGTTTATCTGTTTTATATATAGTAGTTTGTATCTGCTAACCCCAAACTCCTAATTTATCCCTCCCCTACTGCCATTCCCCATTGGTAATCATAAGTCTGTTTTCTACATCTATAAGTCTGTTTCTGTTTTGTAAATAAGTTCATTTGTATCATATTCCACATATCAGATTCCACATATAAGTGACATCAGTTGGTATTTATCTATCTCTATGTGACTTACTTCACTTAGCATGATAATATCTAGGTCCATCCATATGGCTGCAAGAGGCATTATTTAATTCTTTTTTATGGCTGAATAGTATTCCATTATATATATATATATATATATATATATATCTTCTTTATCCATTTACCGGTCCATGGACATTTAGGTTGCTTCCATATCTTGGCTATTGTAAATAGTTCTGCTATGAACATTGGGGTGCATGTATCTTTTCAAATTAGAGTTTTCTCAGGATATATGTCCAGGAGTAGCATTGCTGGATCATATGGTAGCTCTATTTTAGCTTTTTGAGAAACCTCCATGCTGTTTTCCATAGTGGCTGCACCAATTTACATCCCACCAATAGTGTAGGAGGGTTCCTTTTTCTCCACATCCTCTCAAGAATTTATCATTTGTAGACTTTTTAATGATTTCCATTCTGACTGGTGTGAAGTGATACCTCACTGTAGTTTTGATTTGCATTTCTCTAATAATTAGCAATGTTGAGCATCTTTTCATGGGCCAGTTGGCCAACTGTATGTCTTCTTTGGAGAAATGTCTATTTAGGTCTTCTGCCCATTTTTTTGATTGGGTTGTTTGTTTTTTTGTTATTGAGTTGTATGAGCTGTTCATATATTTTGGAAATTAAGACCTTGTCAGTTGCATCATTTGCAAATTTTTTATTTCAGTCCATAGGTTGTCTTTTTATTTTCTTTATTGTTTCCTTTGCTGTGCAAATGCTTATAAGTTTAATTAGGTCCCATTTGTTTATTTTTGCTTTTATTTTTATTGCGTTGGGAGACTGACCTAGGAAAACATTGTTACAACTTACCTCAGAGATGTTTTGCCTATGTTCTCTTCTAGGAGTTTTATGGTGTTGTGTCTTATATTTAAATCTTTAAGCCATTTTGAGTTTATTTTTGTGTATGGTGTGAGGGAGTGTTCTAACTTCATTCATTTACATATGGATGTCCAGTTTTCCCAATGCCACTTATTGAAGAAATTCTTTTCTCCACTGTATATTCTTGCCTCCTTTGTTGAAGATTAATTGACCATAGGTGTGTGGGTTTATTTCTGGGCTCACTATTCTGTTCCATTTATCCATATGTCTGTTTTTGTGCCAACACCATACTGTTTGGGATACTGTGACTTCAGTATTGTCTAAAGTCTGGGAGAGTTATGCCTCCAGCTTTGTTATTTTTCCTCAGGATTACTTTAGCAATTCTGTGTCTTTTATGGTTCCATGTAAATTTTAGGATTATCTGTTCCAGTTCTGTGAAAAATTTCATGGGTAATTTGATAGGAATTTTATTAAATCTGTAGATTGCTTTGGGTAGTATGGCCATTTTAACAATATTAATTCTTGTAATCCAAGAGTATGGGATATCTTTCCATTTCTTTAAATTATCTTCAATTTCCTTTATCAATGTTTTACAGTTCTCAGCATATAAGTCTTTCACCTCTTTGGTCAGGTTTATTGTTAACTGTTTGAGGTGTTTTTTGATGCAATTTAAAAAGGGATTGTTGTTTCACTTTCTCTTTCACATATTTTGTTGTTAGTGTAAAGACATGCAACAGATTTCTGTATGTGTCCTGCTACCTTGCTGAATTCTTAACTGGTATTTTGATTTCTTGTTACATCCTGCATTAATCAATTCCCTGTGAAATATTTTAAAAATGCATATATAATTATGTTACTCCTCCTCTTAAGATACATATGTGGTCTCCATATTCCTAAATGTGGCTTACAAAATTCTGCAAAAACTGGCCCCTTATTACTTTTTTTTTTTTCTTTTTGCTGTCTTCTTTTTATTCTCTGCTTTGACCAGAAAAAATTCCTTAAAATATTAGGGCTACTCTTCCCTAAATATAATTTTACTCATCATTCATTTCTCAACTTGGAAGTATCATTCTTACTATTTCTTAATGTTCCTACAATTTTTTAGGAAAGAATTTCTCATCAAAATCTGGACTAGGAGTCCCTTCTGTTTTATCTCATTGTTCCAGGAGATTATCCTTATTATGATACCCCCTTCCTTCCATAATGAAACTTTCTATTTATTTACCAATCTCTTACTCAATCCTAAGAGTTTCGGGAGAGCAGTCACTGTTATATTCATAGTTGTATCTACAGTGATTACTATAGTACTTGACAGCTAGCAAAGGTCAAATAAACATTTGTTGAATGAACAAATGATATTGCACCACTTTTTAGATCATATAATGATTTTTCTAAAATACCATAGGAAAGGAATTCCCTGGCAGTCCAGTGGTTAGGACTTGGTGCTCTCAGTCGGGGGACCAGGTTCGATCCCTGGTTGGAGAACTCAGATCCTGCAAGCTGTGTGGCATGGCTAGAAAAAAATAAAAATAAGATACCATAAGAAAAGTGTCCATCAGATTTTTAAAAAAACTTGGATATTTGATTGTTTGAGGTGGGGAGAAAGGTGGGGATAAAACCCACTTAAGTTTATCAGCATTAGGCCAACCTCAGTCTTTGACATAGGAGGTGTGTTGGTCTGGGCATGCTTAGACTCCTCACTCTTACATTGGTACAATATGCCTGTAATCTCTTTTGATTATTGTGAAATATGTGAATACTGAAGCAAGCTAAAATCAAGATGTCAGCAGGATTGTGTTCTTTTCTAGGGACGCCAGGGGAGAATCCATTTCCTTACATTTTCCAGCTTCTACAGGGAATACATAATCCTTGGCTTATAGCCCACTTCCTCCAACTTTAAAATCAACACTATTGCATTTCACTGATCATTCTTCTGTAGTCATATTTTCCTCTCTGACCATAGTCAGAAAAGGTTCTCTGATTTTAAGGATTTATGTGTTTAGATTTTGCCCATCTAGATAATCCAGGATAGTCTCCCTGGACTGATAAGTCTCTATCACTCATATTTACTAAACAATTTGCATTTCTTTTCTATTTGCTGCCACAAACTTGATGGTTTAAAACAACAAATTTTAGTGGTGATGTTGGCAAGATGGTGAGTAGGAGATACTAGCCTTCCTCCCCCAATGAAGACAATAATTAAGCAGCTATGTATGACTGAAAATAACCCTGGGAAGGCCCCAGAGTCTAATTAAAAACCCATAGCAGAACAGTGGAGCAAAAAAAGGAGAATAACTGCACAGAAATGATTGCTAGGAAGATCAGCTCAGTGGACATATCTGGAGACAGCTAAGAACAAAGAAGAGTGGGGACTGTTTGAATCAGCAACCTGGTGGGTGCCATCATGGTCCCCAGTGGCTGGCTCTGTAGAGGACCCTGGCAGCCCTTTCCACTGAAGATCTCAATAATCCCCATGACTACCACATAATTTTCACAGCTTTCACAGCAGAGGACCTTGTCGTGTTTGTCAGTGTAGACCCCAGTGGCCGGTTCTATAAAGGACAGCAACAACTTTTTTCATTGAGGAAACCAACACTCATCACTAACACAGAACTCTGGGAAGGGAGATGCTGCTGAGACCCCCAACCCCAGAAAAAGCTGCTGGGATGAGGGCTGTCAACTCCCCCACAATCTTGTTCATGCTTCAGACCCCAGAGCCACAGCTTCTCCATATGTGCCTGTGTTCCAGACCCTGGTTCTGTGTCTGTTCCATGTTCCTCTGTGTCTCAGGCACAGAACCCTCCACCACTATGAAAAATCATCAAATCACAAAGGAAGACAGCAAAAGAGGAAGAAAGGCACAAAAAGTTACAAAAAAAAAAAAAAGCCAGAAAACAATTTACAAGATAGCAATAGCAAGTCCTTACCTATCAATAATTAATTTAAATTAATTTAAATGAATTAAATCCTCCAATCAAAAGGCATAGAGTGGATGAATGGATAAAAGCAACACCCATTTATATGCTGCCTAAAGAGACTCACTTCAGCTTTAAGGGCACATATAGACTGAAAGTGAAAGAATGGAAAAAATATATTCCCAGAAAATAGAAACCAAAAGAGACCAGGAGTAGCTATATTTGTGTATCAAACACAATAGACTTTAAGTCAAAAACTGTAACAGGAGACAAAAAACAAAGATAAATATGTCAATCTACCAAGAGGATATAACTATTATAAATGAATAAATAAATAAATAAATAAATAAATAAATAAATATATATATATATATATATATATATATATATATATATATATATATATACACACACACATCCAACATAAGAGAACCTAACTATATTAAGCAAATATTAATGGATGTGAAGGCAAAAATAGACAGCAAAGCAATTATAGTTGGGGACTTCCGTACTCTACTTTCAACAATGAATAGATCATCAGACAGAAAATCAACAAGGAAATATTAGACTTCAACAAAACTTTAGACCATTGGACCTAATAGACATATTTAGAACATTCCATCCAACAGCAGCAGAATATACATTCTTTTCCAGTGCACATGCAGCATTCTTCAGGATAGATCATATGTTATGTCACACAAAAAAACTTGGTAAAACTTGTTTTAACAAGTTTAAGAAGTTTGAATTCATGTTAAGTATTTTTTACGGCCACACTGGTGTGAAACTAGAAATCAATAATAGAAGAAATCTAAAAAATTCACGAATATGTAGAAATTAAAAACACATTCTTGAACAGTCAGTGCATCAAATAAGAAATAAAAAGGGAAATCAAAACATATCTTGAGATAAATGAAAATGGAAATGCAACATACTGAAACTTCTGGGAGGTAGCAAAAACAAGTCTAGGAGGGAAATTTATAGTGATAAATGCCTACATTAAGAAAAAAAATATCTCAAATATCTTAACTTTATATCTCAAGTAACTAAAAAAAGAACAAAGTCCAAAGGTAGCAGAAGAAAGGAGATAGAAAGATCAGACCAGAAATAAATGATATAGACTAGAAAAACAATAGAATAGATCAACAAAACTAAGAGCTAGAAAAGATAAACAGAATTGAGAAAACTTTAGGTAAATTAATTAAGATAACAAAACAGAGAAGCCCCAAATATGTCAGGAATAGAAGAGGTGATATTACAACAGATATACCACAGAAATAAAAAGGATAAAAAAAGACATATATTGATTAATGGAACAGAATAGGGAGCCCAGAAATAAGCTCACACATATATGGTCAACTAATATTTGACAAGGTAGTCAAGAAAACACTCTGAGGAAAGGATAGTCTCTTCAGTAGATAGCTTGGAAAATGGTGCTGGGGTACCCACATGTAAAATAATAAAATTGTATGCTTATCTTACACCACTCACAAAATTTAACTTGAAAAAGATTAAAGACTTAAATGTAGAACCTGAAACTATAAAACTTCTAGAAGAAAACATATGGAAAAAACTCCTTGACGTTGATCTTGGCCTTGGTTTTTTGGATATGACACCAAAAGCATAAGCAACAACAACAACAAAAGCAAGTGAGACTACATCAAACTAAAAAGCTTCTGCACAGCAAAAGAAACAATCAACACAATGGAAAGGCAATCTATGGAATGAAGAAAATATTTACAAACCATATATCTGATGAGTGATTAATAACTAAAATATATAAGAAGCTCACAACTCAATAGCAAAAACCCAAATAACCAGATTAAAAAATGTAAAGGGAACTGACTGGACATTTTACCATAGAAGATATACAAATGGCCAACAGATTCACAAAAAGGTGCTCAACATCATTAATAATCAAGGAAATTCAAATTAAAACCACAATGAGATATCACCTCACACCTGTTAAGATGGCTACTATCAAAATGACAAGAGATAGTGTTGGTAAGGATGTAGAGAAAAGGAAACCTTTGTGGACTGTTAGTGGAATGTAAATTGGTATATAGCTATGATGGAAAACAGTATGGAGGTCTCTCAAAAATTTTAAAATCAAACTATGATCCAGCAGTCCCACTTCTGGGTGTATATCTGAAAGAAACTAAATCAGTATCTCAAAGTAATACTTGCTCTCCCATGTTCACTGCTGCATTATTCACAATAGCCAAGATATAGAAACAACTTAAGTGCCCATCAATGGATGAATGGATAGAGCAAGTGTAATACACACACACAATGGAATATTATTCAGCCATTAAAAAAAGGAGATTCTGCCTTTTGTGACAACATGAATGAACCTGGAGGGTATTACGTTAACTGAAATAAGAGAGATAGACAAGTAGTGTATGGTATCACTTATAAGTGTAATCTAAACAAACAACAACAACAAAATCAAACTACTAAAAACAGTATAATGGTGTGTGTGTACATGTGTGTACCTGTGTGAGATGGGGCCATAATGAATAAAAGGGAATATTCACTTTTTTCTTACATGCTTCCATTTTATTTTAATTTAGGAATGTGCTTGTGTATTATTGATATAAAAAAAAGTATATTGTGGGAGAAAGATTTGGAAAACTTCAAAGCAAATCAAATACTAGCCAATTTAAGCACTCTACTAGTTGTCATACATTCACACACCAGTACATTTTAAAGTTTCTGCAGAAGAATGAAGGCCTTCTTTAACATTTTTATAATACTTTTACTTTTATTAACTGCAAAATAATATATGTTTATAAGTAAAAGATACAGAACAGCAAGCTTTGAAAAAATACTTGAAAAAAGAGTCTAAGGAGTCAAATTGAATTGCCCCAAAGAGATTCATGGTTTGCCTTCTGTGAAAATGTAGTATTTTCTTCAGATCATATATTAAATTTTTAGTTCAATAATTCACTCTGACATATGCTACGTGTACTTACGGATTTACTATACATTATGCAGGGCAAAAGGGCAAAAGACTAGGAAACTACACACGTCTTGAATTATGTGTGAATACAGGCTGATAAATTTTTAAAAACTCAATTGACAACATGAATCACATTTAGATCAATATAGTTTGAAGGACAAAGTTTAATATCTAATTGTTTAAAGAAAATTGAGTGGATCTAGGGAAAACTGAAGTAGAAAACAAAAATCTATTAAATGACACATATAAGGAGTTGTTTGTTCTGACATTTATAAATCTATGTTTAGTAGAATAGGGTAACCAGGAAAGTGTATATATCAATATTAGTAGAAAATTAGAAAAATTTTCCTTTGAATTAATTATAGGAAAAAATAACTTTCTATAAAATAAAGTTAAAAATTAAGTATTAAAATGTAAGTTTTTTTTAAATGAGTATGTGAGGATATGAGGTATGACATGTGAAAATGATAAAGTTAATTACCTTAAAGATTAATTCCAGACATATATTCAATAGTACCTAGAAAAAATGAGTTCAACAGTAAGGAGTTAACAACCATTTCTACCAATGTATTTAATTTCAGACATCCTTGAAACTAAGAAGGGACTAACATAACAAAATGATTTTTTAAATACCTAGAGACAGAAACAAACAAACAAAGACCCTTAGACTAGGCGACTTCCTTATAAAGCATGGAGAAAGTTCTGGAATATCAAATATAGAAAACACAAATACAATGGTTAATAAAAAAGTATCAACAGAAGAGGGTAGGCATCGGGAGTGGGTACTGATGGAGGAGATGAAAGACCATCACTTTTATGAATTCTTATAGAAGACTTTTACTAAATAGACCTGAGAAATAAAATAGTAGTATACTTTGTGGCATGTTGAGAAAGTTCCCAAGCTTTAGGGAAAATTATCAAGCCCATTTTTATATTTATTCCTAGTCTCTGTACCTGCTGTGTTTTAAGGGTGACACATTCTGTAGTAGGTTTACATTACTGTTTTGGTTTTCAAGATTGATGTTTTTTAACTGAAATGTTACTTTGTCACAGTTCAAATTTTAAAGTGTGACAGGATTAATTCTTGTGAGGCCTAAAACAAAACATTATGATCAGATTTTGGAGAAATTAAAAATTCCAGATTATCTTGGCATTAACTGGGAGTTTTTAGGTATTCCCTTATTTCTATTCAGATAAATCCATCTTCTCTTGACTTGAGGACAAAGTAGTATGTTAGCTCTCGGCTTATAAACAACACTCCTCTTTGACAAGCAAAGTAATTCAGACCTCCCTACACATGTAATTATAGGACTCAATTGGCAGGAAATATGAAACTTGGGAAAAATTATTATTGGGTTCCATGAGCTAAAAGAGCAGGCTACAGCAGCAGGCTACTCTCACTCAGAAATCTTTTCTTTCCTGCTGTTGTCTCTTCCTTGCGCTTGTCTGCTCTCCAGTCAACCCAAATTGCTCTGTTCATGTCATTTCCCTCTGCTGGCCTTCTTAAAGATATTCTGGCTTCAAGAGGCACAGTGAATGTGCAAGGAGCCCAGGGCTTTCCCACACAAGCTCTGGACTTAGGAACAGGTTATTCTGTAAATTGTGGATAAACACCTTCTTGGCTTCTTAGGCAAATGATACCAATCATATTGCTTTCATGGGCAACAAAACTTGAATTTGGTTGGGCTAAGAACAGAGTGGGGATGGAGAGATTTATTTTTTTTTCTTTAGGTGTGTGGAGACATCATTTTGACAGTTGGCCCCCCTCCCTTCTCTAAAGGCACCTGCAGGATCTGTGTCAGTCAGCATTTTACTGTGTACCAGTGATAGAAACCCACCTCAAAGTACCTTTAGAAAATGAGATAAGGGAAACATATTACAGAATTAAAGAAACATTAGAACAACCAAGCCTTGAGAAAGCAGGGATTGAGGCAACTTCTGGGACTTTAGGGTATAAATCACTTCCGGATTCTCTGTGTCCTATTCTCCATGCTTCTTGCTGTATGTTGGCTTCATTCTCTCAAAACAGCTTTCCACCTGAGGCTGAACTATGGCCACTTAAAGCTCCAGACTAACAATTTTCTAGCTTGGCTTCTTGAGAGGAAAAGCTCTAGTTCCATAAATTCTAACTTGGAAAATTTTAGGCAAAGTCTCTGATTGATCCAACCCAGACCAGCCACTGTGCCTGACAGAAGAGAATGTAAGAGTTCTCATTCCCACACGTGGTGGTCAACGTGGAATCTGAAGAGCAATTCAGACTCCATTAGAGAGGTGAGCACACAAAATTAATGCTCATTTCAGCCTCACGGTATCCAGGCAACGAAGGCACAGTGGGACTGGCAGTCCCTCATCTTTATTTTCTAATGGTCGCTAATTCTTGCAGAGTGCTTTACAATTTTAAACATATTAAGTACAGTGTCTCTTGAATTTGCAAATAATCCTGTTAGGTTATTACCCCCATTTTCCAAATGGCTAAACTTTAGAAAGTACAGTTGTACAAGAGTTTATGTCACCTTCCCAAAATAAATGGAAGCATTATTCAAATCTCAGTCTTGAAAGCTCTGACGTCAAGCTTTTTGTTCAAACAATGTGACCTAAGGAACACATACTGCTACAACCCCCTAGATGTTAATGGGACATCTGAGTATTTTTGCTGCTGGTGACACTTCATGGATACAGAACAACCACTAAAATACTACAACATTTTTTTTCTTTACCAAATATCAAGCAAGAAGCAGAAGAAAAAGGAAAAGAAGAAAAGGAAGAAGAGAAGGAAAAAACAAGAAACAAAAAATAAACTAACCAGCTTAGATTTCCTCAATAATAATAACATTGATACTATGCTCTCTGGAAAGGTTGCGTAAACTATTTCACATAAATTATCACATTAAATGCCACAACAGCACAGAGAAGAAAAATCATGCTTCATCCTTATTTTGCAGATGAACTTTAGGGAGGTTAAGAAATGTTTGCACATAAACAGTAAATGTCGGGGTTGTATCTAAATGTCAGATGATCAACCTTTTGCCGCAGAGGATGTAACCCTGGTTGTTGATACTCCATTGTTCTTCTTCTGATTTTTTTTTACTTTAGAATCTCGAGTATGTGAAAATCTCAGATGAGGACCATGGCAGCAACTTAGGTGGGTAACAGGACCACTTAAAATAATGTAAGTTTTTGTGTGTGCATGTCCCTGCAGGGAGGGTTCTTAATTTTCATCCGATCATCCAAAACTCTACAACACATCCCGCACAAGTAGCTTAAGAACTACAGTTTCCCTTGCTTTTAAATTCACTTCCATTAAATACGCACTGACTGAGTGCTCATTGTGCCAGCATCGTCCTTAAGTATTCAGGGTGCTGGGAGCCTCGGTCTGTGTCGTCAACCATCACAGCCAAAGAGACACTCAACGCACAATATCATTCCCTTTGTTTCTTTTATAACTTGGACTGTAGCTTGATGCTCCTCATAGCTGTACAATTACATTCTGTCCCCAGACCAGTCTCATTTAGCAATTCTCCAAAATGCAGCTAAAATACCACCAGCTCAGTGCTTGGTGTTTACACAAGCGGGCTGACTCTTCAGCACCTGCTCTGGGAACACAAATAGCTTTTCACAGATTCATGGCCGCCCAATAGCTCCTTCTGTCATGTTCACTTTAGATTTAGCGCCCCTGAGGACCTGCACATGTGATACAGGAGCACTTCAAGTGGACATGGAGAGCAAGGGTGGGCAGATCAGAACAAGGAGAAGAATAAAGGCAGCTACGCAGTGCGTCTGCTGATTGCTGCAGAGTGGTAGCAATGGGCATGGCTGGAAAGAGGTCAGAAGAAAACCTCCAGCTGCGCCTTACCAACTCAGGATAGAGGAGGGACACTCAAGTCGTGAAAGATGACAGAAATCATTGAGATGTACAAAGGAACCAGTGCCTGGGTGGTGGTAGGGTCTGGCAATGGAAGGGCGCTGCTGTCGCAGCAGCCTGAAGTCTGATTAAAGTGCAAATGCCAAGTGAAGAATTTCTTCAAAAGAACAGCACTGTAATAGCAATATATCGAAGTTGTTTGGGCTATTCATTTTCAAAATGCAGCCTATTACGCAACGAAAAATAGGGCAACCTGATAGAATAGACAGAGGGCCCTTTCAGACAGAAAATATCAATAGATAAGATCATACCTGTAAGTGGGAAAAGGGCAGAGCGATTCTGAGCAGCAAGTATTTGAAAAGTACTATTCCAGCCCCTTCTTTTATAGTTCAATATTGCACCACCACATTCAATACAAAATTCAGTACAGTATTAGATTTCAAAGTCTGGCCATATTGAAGTCACCTAAAAGGCAAGGAAGCAAAGTCTTTTATCACCCTCATTGTGAATGTGACAGACTTTCAAAGGAAAACTGCCTTCGGTTTCTGATAGTTCATTCCCATTTCACAAAGATGTGTTGGGATCAGCTCATGCCTCTGCCCTCATACCCACTGCTTCCCCCGACTGAATCTACTAATTTCTTGCTTTCACATGTAGACCTGAGCCTGGACTTCCCCTGGAGACTGGAAGTTGCCTCAGTAGGAAATATATTAAGATACTTTTCAGCTGACGCAGATGGTTTGCTTCATACCAAAGATGCTTTGCTTCTGCTGCCCCTTACCTGGTTCTTCACTCAATAGTTAGTTCTCATGGTCCTCAGACAGATAAGAAAGTTAGTGTCATCGAGTAGAAAGAGATGAGATTTAAGGTCAGGAAGAGAAATTCTAAATCTGGCTTCTTTACTGATAGCCAGATGAATTTGTCCAAGTTACATAGTCTCTCTGAGCTTCAGTCTCTTCTTTTCACAATGATATTAATTTATGCTTAATTACATTTTAGAGAGGAGTAGGTGAGACTCTACATTTGAAATACCTTGCATGATGCCTGTTTTACAATGGTTTTTGCTCATCCTGCCACTCCTTGATTTTCTACTCTCCTTTCGGTCCAGCGTTTTGCCTCATTCATGGCTACTTGTTTGGCTCTTGTCTCAGATGTGCTCTCTTGGTCTCATTCGCCTGTCTGTTGCTTTTGTTCAAATCTGTGGCACCTGCTTATAGTTACATATTAGACAGCTCTTCTGGTGCTGCCTTGATCACTGCTTTAGTGTGTGTGAAGCTGCTCAGATCTGCTGCAGAGACCATAACTGACGGGGGGCCCAGCTGCCACTGCACTGCCTCTATCCCCTACTGCCTTCATGCCCAAGCCACACCTCCAGTCAGCTGCTCCCCACCAATGACTGGTTATGATAGCCATACTGTGATGGGCAATTTTGTGTGTCAACTTAAACAGATATTTGGTCAAACATTATTCTAGGTGTTTCTGTGAAGGTATTCTTTTTTCAGATGAGACCAACATTTAAATCAGTAGTCTTTGAGTAAAGCAGACTACACTCCAAAAGTGGGTGGGCCCATCCAAAAAGCCTTACTGAAAAAAAAAAAAAAAAAAAAAAAAGACTGACTGCCCTGGAAGAAGAGGGAATTCTGCCAGCAGATGGTCTTTGGATTCAAACTGCAGCTCTTTCCTGGGTCTCCTCTCCAGCCGCCTCCACAATAACATGTGCCAATTCCTTAAAATCTTTCCCTCTATCCCTCTCTCTCTGTCTCGCTCTCATTCTCTGTCTCTCTCTATATACACGTACACACACACATATGTGTATATATATATATATATATATATATATTCTACTTTGTATATATGCATATCCTGTGTTATACATCCTATTGGTTCTCTATTATGTTTTTCTCAGGTAGAGAGCTTCCAAGAAAAACAGTAAAGCTCAGCTCCTTGAGCCCTTTTGTATTCTCTGGAGTGGGCCAGGGGCAGAGCAGGGAAGGAATTTAGAAACAACATTTCCTCTGCCAAACAATGGTGACTAGTCCCTAAAATAACTGCTTTTTAAGGTATTGATAAAAAGACGCAACAAAATGCATAGCAAAGTTCCTGGTACACGATAGTTTGTTAATAATGATTAAAACCTCCCAACCCTTCTTCCCTGCTTCCTTTCCTTTCTCTGAGGTCTTCTCTTCAACTTTCGTTGCTGCTGGCTGGGCGTAGTTGGAGTTAAATAGACATTTGTTGGGAGTGGTGTGGGCAAGGTAGACTCTAGGAAGAAAATCATCACTTCCTTTGTTCAACCCTCCCACTCCCCCAAGCCACACGTAAGTACCTACTGAGTGCCCCGCAGAAGGAAAGCATATTACTAGACACCGAAGAGGAAAGGGGGAAGGACACAAGGGTGTGTAAGACAAAAATCCCTGCTTTCTAGGAATACATAGCCTAATGAGAGAGACAGACACATAAATTAATTCAAATATGAGAGCGACTGAAAAGCCACTTAGAATACACGTTCACACACCGTCTCTAATAGGATCTCACGGAGAAAGTTTAATCTCAGCTCACCCCTGTGAATGTGTAACCCAGGTGACACCTTGCTCAGTAGTTGGTATCTGGCTCAATGACATTCCATGCAGGGAGCTGTTAATGTTAGCTGTGAATTACATAAGCATTTTCCCTCCTTCTCATTTAGATTTTGTGTTATCTAAATTCACTTGAATGCTTAGTATTACAAGAAAGAGTGAGGAAGAGTACTCAACTAGACTTTTTCTTTTAACATTTCACTTTTTACCCTCTTCTAGCAAATTTCCTTTTTCTCTCCTTGCCAAATGAAATAATCCTGGCCTTTTCCATCATTTCTCGCATGCATCTAATCATTTCACTTGCACTTCTGTAGACTTTTCCTAGAGTCCTTCTGCTGTGAGCAGATACGTTTACTGAGATATTCATAATGACTGTTAGACCTTTCTCCTGAAAGGTTATAGTTAATTCAAAATCCACCAGAGTGCATCAGTAGCTTAAGTTATTCTTTATAACATGAAGTGCCATTCTCTTGTCTTGGCTCAATTTTATCTGACAAAAGATTATTTTACTACCTATTTTTTGTTGGGTTCTTCTGGAGTTCCTCAAATTGTTCCCTATTCCTCATTAACCTAATAGTTCACTGTTACCCACATATTTTGCAACCTCATTATTCAGAAGGCTTTCCAGATTGATTGATGTTAACATATATAAGAAATCCGGTTCCAGTACCATTCCCTGGGTCACTTTCTTGTTAACCTCCCTTCAGGCTAATAGCATCATTTATTCCAACTTTTCATTTTCATTGTTATCCATTTTTTTTTAACTCCAAGTTTTTATAAGAAAAAATTTTACTTCTCACCTCTTGGGCCCTACATAAGGCTGAAATGGATCCTAAATGTCTCTGGGTAGGTGCCTGATCAAAGGCCTTTTGAATGTCTAAATATTTAATACCTACTTCTTCTCTACACTTCACTATTTTGTTAACTCTTTCAAAAATTCCAAATAGATTAGAGAGGCATGATTTATCCAGGCTGAAGCTGCACATACTACACACTGAGGTTTTATAACCCTCAGGAATGATTTTATCAGCTATTTTTTCTCATCCTGAAGGTAACACTCATTGGTAAGTAATTCCCCAGGTAACTCCGAGCTCATTATTTAAAGATGGGCACTCCTGCCTGTTTGTCCAGACAAATAGGAACCTAATGGAAATTCAGACCAAATAACATAAAACCTATTTTCTCTCTGACATATCCAACCACCATCCTAAAACACCTTGGGGCATGTCAGAGCAAAAAGAAAGCCTTAGTTCGACTATTAAATGAACACTGTGTACTTTGCCTGTCCTAAACGGAACATTAAGCTAGATTTAGTTTAGATATAAGAAAAATTCCCTGACAGGCCTCTTAACCCTGAAAGGAGTATGGAGGGAGCCTGTGAATTCGCCTTTCTCCAGAAATCTCTGGAGATAGTATAAGGCTTCCTTCCTCAGAGGTGGTTTCCTTGCAGTCCTTCTGAAGAGGGAAGGCATGTAATAACCTCGGAAAGCCAGCTTTCAGTCCTATTTTATGATTTTGTTTTTGAACTCAATATATCTTAGGGGAAAAAAAAGGGAGACTAAGCATGCAGAATATCTTATGGAGCAAATTGAATGATAGCTGCTGTCAAAGGGTACAAGCAAGTTAAAAAATGTATTTAAATTAAAACTGAAGTACCCTCAAGATGATCTAACTACATTTGCTGAAAGGGTGAGAGGAGTTGACAAAACTAATCAACAAAAGTAATCACCTGAATGTACACTAAGTGTGCCACGTACAGTGCTGCAAAAGGATCCTTCACCCAGACAAGAAGGGTTCAAATGGATGACAATCAATCAGAGGTGGAGAGAAACACCTGAGGGGGCTGGACACAGATTAGGAAGAAGACAGGACAAGTGGCAGAAGATTGCTCTTTTTCTTTCCCTTTTTGACTTCTAGTGATTCAAGTTTATAATACGATTACAATATGTACATAATAATTGAAAACCAATGCTTAAGCGTGATTGTATTAGCACACAGCATTCAGGTGGGGTCGACAGACACTAGAACTCACAGCAGGAACAGAAGTTAAAGGGTCAACCTTCTAGGATGTAAATCTGATCATGCCATTCCTTGATGAAAACAGTTTAATGGCTTCTCACTGATCTGTGAAAGAATAAAATATTATTAGGGTGATCATATAATTTACCCAGGCCTAGTTACAAAATCTGTTGGGACCTTATTCAAAAAGCGGGGGAAAAAAGAGGGAGGGGCCATAAAGGATACTAAAATGTAAAATTGGTCTTTCTTCTACATTCTTTTTCTTATCTGCCATGGTGTATTATATTTGCTATTTAATGCTGTTTTTCTTCAGGAATGAAGTTATTTCCCTTCTCAGGCATCTCTTCTTCTCCTAGGCCTGATGCCACAACCCACAGCTGACAGGCAACTCCTACAGGATTTCAACCTCTGTGCTCCTACATGGATCAGGGTTGGACAAGAAGCTCAGGAGTTGTGCTGTGCCGTATCCCAGCCCAGAACATCACGGAGCACTCAGCTGACCCCAACCATCCCTGGACCTCGGACAGAGCGTGGCAGCAGTTAATGGACAGTGGCAGGCTGAGCATCTTCAGATGGCCAACAGGCACATAAAGAAATGCTTAGCGTAGATAATCATCAGGGAAATGTAAATCAAAACCACAGTGAGATATCACCTCACACATGTCAGAATGGCTATCTTCAAAAAGAACACAAATAACAAATGTTGCAGAGAAAATGGAGAAAAGGGAACCCTTGTACACTGTTGGTGGGAATGTAAATTGTTGCAGCCACTGTGGAAAACAGTATGGAGATTTCTCAAAAACAGAAAATAGAACTACCATATGACCCAGCAATTCCACTCCTGGGAATATGTCTGAAAAAAACAGAAACACTAATTCGAATAGATACATGAACCCCAACGTTCACAACGGAGTTATTTACAATTGCCAAGATATGGAAGCAACCTAAGTGTCTATCAACAGATGAATGGATAAAGGAGATGTGATATTATATATATATAATTTATATATATATATATAATGGAATACCACTCAACCATAAAACGAACAAAATTTTGCCATTTGCAGCAACATGGATGGACTTGGAGGGCATTATGCTAAGTGAAAGAAGTCAGACAAAAACAAATACTGTATGATATCACTTACACACTTATAAGTGGAATCTAAAAAATACAGCAAACTAATGACTACAACAACAACAAAAAGAAGCAAACTCCCATATATAGAGTTACTAGTGAGGAGGGCAGGCAATATAGGGGTGAGGGAGTGGGAGGTGCAAACTATTGGGTATATGATAGGACCAAGGATGTATTGTACAACATGGAGAATATAGCCAATATTGTGTAATAACTGAAAATGGAGTATAACCTTTAAAAATTGTATAAAATTTTTTAAAAAATGAACAGTAGCAGAGAGTAGGGGGCCAGGTGGGACCCATGACACCAGCAAGTAGAGAAACAGGGAGCCAAATTATACCCAGGAAGGTGAGGAGGGTGCATGAGGTAGGACCATATAGGATCCAAGTCTCCAAACCTCTCTGCCCCACACATATCCCATTGTTACCTCAACTTCATTTCGAAAATACTAATTCAAGGATAATATAATTAAGAATTTCAAGACAGTCACTGCACAGCATTAAGCTCCAAGAATGTAGCCCATCTGAAAGTGGCACCTTCGGTGACTGTTCTGGTAGCATGCCCATGAAGCTGGCCCTGACTTTATCATTCCAAACTTTGACCCATTTGAGAGTGGAAGGGAGAACCAACCAGGTGGGATAAAGAGATAATAGGAGGAAATAGAGACTGTCCCAGGTAAATTAGGAGTCCAGCTGCTCCAGAGAATTCCTCTGTATGACTGTATAATTATTTATCTATCCATTCTTTGACTTAATAACATTTAGACTGATCACACATTTCATTATTGCAGATACCTTTGGGCGATTCTAAGCATGTGTGGGAATTTTTCTAACAGGATGATTTTCAAATTAAGGGACATGTTCAATTGGTGTTTTAAAATCAACTGAATGGCTTGTGACCAGAATGGGATAGATTGGATTGAAGTAAAGGGGAGAGTAAAATGGATGGGATAGAATGGAATGGAATGGAATAGAATAGAATAGAATAGAATAGAATAGAATAGAATAGAATAGAATAGAATAGAAGAGTAGAATAGAATAAAATTCTATCAAATAGGCATGTAAAAGTATATGTATTATATTGTGAAATTATTTCAGTTATGTGCATGAGTATGCATGTGTATGTTCTGATTTGCAATGTGAATATATATATTTTCTAGATATATATCTATATATTTTCACACACACACATACAAACACACACACACATATATATATATATATATATATATATATATATATACACTTTCCTAGAGTTTATAAGTCAGAGTCACTAGGCCATTGAATATTTTCAACTCTTATAGATATAAAAATTTCTTTCAAGGCGTTTGCTCCAGTATTCCCTCTTGATACTATATAAATTTCCCAGTTCTTTTTTCTGCTCACTAGCAAATTGGATAGTAATATAATTTTTGCCAACCTGATGGACAGGGAATTTCACCTTATTTAAATTTGCACCTTTCTAATGAATGAACAACTTTTCACATGTTTATTGAACAGAGACATTGTCTCCTTAAAACTGCCTGGATAAAATCTATTGCTAATTTTTCTCTTGAATTGTTTGTCAATTATTTTCAAATGTATAAGTTCAATGAAATACATTTTATATGTTCATATATACACATTTTTTCAAAGAACCATTTATAAAAATTGTTCATGTTTGTAAATGGTCCTTTGAAAAAAATATATTATCTAAATTACGGGTATGGGGGTATATTCCTATCTATCAAGCATGTTGATTATCTATTCTGTTCAAATTTCTATTCTTAATAATATTTGATCAAATTGATGTCCAGGAAAGAGATGTGTTAAAATGTCCAATTATGATAATGTGTATTTAAATATTTCCTGTAATTCTGCTAAATTTTTAATTTATATATTGAGAGTCTGAGTCATAACTATTATATCATTCTGTCATTTTCCCACTATACTGTTAATTTACTGTTTATTAGTTTAATATATGTTACTATGTGACCTTCCTTTCAATTATTATTTGACTCATGTTTTATTCATCCCTTTACTGTCAACATTTCTTTTTTTTTTTTTTTTTTGAATTTTTGAATTTTATTTTATTTATTTTTTTATACAGCAGGTTCTTATTATCCATTTTATACATATTAGTGTATATATGTCAATCCCAATCTCCCAATTAATCACACCACCCCCCTCTCCTCCATGCCACTTTCCCCCCTTGGTGTCCATACGTCTGTTCTTTACATCTGTGTCTCAATTTCTGCCCTGCAAACCAGTTCATCTGTACCATTTTTCTAGGTTCCACATATATGCGTTAATATACGATATTTGTTTTTCTCTTTCTGACTTACTTCACTCTATATGACAGTCTCTAGATCCATCCACGTCTCTACAAATTACCCAATTTTGTTTCTTTTTATGGCTGAGTAATATTCCATTGTATATATGTACCACATCTTCTTTATCCATTCATCTGTCAATGGGCATTTAGGTTGCTTCCATGACCTGGCTATTGTAAATAGTGCTGCAATGAACGTTGGGGTGCATGTGTCTTTTTGAATTATGGTTTTCTCTGGGTATATGCCCAGTAGTGGGATTGATGGGTCATATGGTAAATCTATTTTTAGTTTTTAAAGGAACCTCCATACTGTTCTCCATAGTGGCTGTATCAATTTACATTCCCACCAACAGTGCAAGAGGGTTCCCTTTTCTCCACACCCTCTCCAGCATTTGTTGTTTGTAGATTTTCTGATGATGCCCATTCTAACTGGTGTGAGGTGATACCTCATTGTAGTTTTGATTTACATTTCTCTAATAATTAGTGATGTTGAGCATCTTTTCATGTGCTTCTTGGCCATCTGTATGTCTTCTTTGGAGAAATGTCTATTTAGGTCTTCTGTCCATTTTTGGATTGGGTTGTTTGTTTTTTTAATATTCAGTTGCATAAGCTGTTTATATATTTTGGAGATTAATTGTCCGTTGATTCGTTTGCAAATATTTTCTCCCATTCTGAAGGTTGTCTTTTCATCTTGTTTGTAGTTTCCTTTGCTGTGCAAAAACTTTTAAGTTTCATTAGGTCCCATTTGTTTATTTTTGTTTTTATTTCCATTACTGTAGGAGGTGGATCAAAAAAGATCTTGCTGTGATTTATGTCAAAGAGTGTTCTTCCTATGTTTTCCTCTAAGAGATTTACAGTGTCTGGTCTTACATTGAGGTGTCTAATCCATTTTGAGTTTATCTTTGTGTGGTGTTAGGGAGTGTTCTAACCTCACTCTTTTACATGTAGCTGTCCAGTTTTCCCAGCACCACTTATTGAAGAGACTGTCTTTTCTCCATTGTATATCGTTGCCTCCTTTGTCATAGATTAGTTTATCATAGGTGTGAGGGTTTATCTCTGGGCTTTCTATCTTGTTCCATTGATCTATGTTTCTGTTTTTGTGCCAGTACCATATTGTCTTGATTACTGTAGCTTTGTAGTAGAGTCTGAAGTCAGGGAGTCTGATTCCTCCAGCCGTTTTTTCCCCTCAAAACCACTTTGGCTATTCAGGGTCTTTTGGGTCTCCATAAAAAATTTAAGATTTTTTGTTCTAGTTCTGTAAAAAATGCCACTTGTAGTTTGATAGGGATTGCATTGAATCTGTAGATTGCTTTGGGTAGTATAGTCATTTTCACATTATTGATTCTTCCAATCCAAGAACATGGTATATCTCTCCATCTGTTTGTATCATCTTTAATTTCTTGCATCAGTGTCTTATAGTTTTCTGCTTACAGGTCTTTTGTCTCCCTAGGTAGGTTTATTCCTAGGTATTTTATGCTTTTTGTTACAACGGTAAATGGGAGTGTCTCCATAATTTCTCTTTCAGATTTTTCAACATTAGTGTATATGAATGCAAGAGATTTCTGCACATTAATTTTGTATCCTGCAACTTTACCAAATTCATTGATTAGCTTTAGTAGTTTTCTGGTGGCATTTTTAGGATTCTCTGTGTATAGTATCATGTCATCTGCACACAGTGACAGTTTTACTTCTTCTTTTCCAATTTGTATTCCTTTTATTTCTTTTTCTTCTCTGATTGCTGTGGCTAGGACTTCCAACACTATGTTGAATAATAGTGGTGAGAGTGGACATCCTTATCTTGTTCCTGATCTTAGAGGAAAAGCTTTCAGTTTTTCACCATTGAGAATGATGTTTGCTGTGGGTTTGTCGTATATGGCATTTATTATGTTGTGGTAGGTTCCCTCTATGCTCACTTTCTGGACAGTTTTTACAATAAATGAGTGTTGAATTTTGTCAAAAGCTTTTTCTGCATCTATTGAGATGATCATATGGTTTTTCTTCTTCAATTTGTTAATATGGTATATCACATTGATTGATTTGCGTATATTGAAGAATCCTTGCATCCCTGGGATAAATCCCACTTGATCATGTTGTATGATCCTTTTAATGTGCTGTTGGATTCTATTTGCTAGTATTTTGTTGAGGATTTTTGCATCTATATTCATCAGTGATATTGGTCTGTAATTTTCTTTTATTGTAGTATCTTTGTCTGGTTTTGGTATCAGGGTGATGGTGGCCCCATGGAAGGAGTTTGGGAGTGTTCCTTCCTCTGCAAATTTTTGGAAGAGTTTGAGAAGGATGGGTGTTAGCTCTTCTCTAATTGTTTGATAGAATTCACCTGTGAAGCCATCTGGTCCTGGAATTTTGTTTGTTGGACGATTTGTAATCACAGTTTCAATTTCATTACTTGTGATTGGTCTGTTCATATTTTCTATTTCTTCCTGGTTCAATCTTAGAAGGTGATACCTTTCTAAGAATTTGTCCATTTCTTCCAGGTTGTCCATTTTATTGGCAAAGAGTTGCTTGCAGTAGTCTCTTAGGATGCTTTGTATTTCTGCGGTGTCTGTTGTAACTACTCCTTTTTCATTTCTAATTTTATTGATTTGAGTCTTCTGCCTCTTTTTCTTGATGAGTCTGGCTAATGGTTTATCAATTTTGTTTATCTTCTCAAAGAATCAGCTTTTAATTTTACTGATCTTTTCTATTGTTTTCTTGTTTCTATTTCATTTATTTCTGCTCTGATCTTTATGATTTCTCTCCTTCTGCTAACTTTGGGTTTTGTTTGTTCTTCTTTCTCTAGTTCCTTTAGGTGTAATGTTAGATTGTTAATTTGAGATTTTTCTTGTTTCTTGAGGTAGGCTTGTATAGCTATAAACTTCCATCTTAGAACTGCTTTTGCTGCATCCCATAGGTTTTGAATCATCGTGTTTCCGTTGTCATTTGTCTCTAGGTATTTTTTGATTTCCTGTTTGCTTTCTTCAGTGATCTCTTGGTTATTTAGTAACGTATTGTTTAGCCTCCATGTGTTTGTGTTTTTTACGTTTTTTTCCCTGTAATTGGTTTCTAATCTCATAGCTTTGTGGTCAGAAAAGAGGCTTGAGATGATTTCAATTTTCTTAAATTTACTGAGGCTTGATTTCTGACCCACGATGTGACATATCCTGGAGAATGTTCCATGCGTACTTGAGAAGAAAGTGTAACCTGCTGTTTTTGGATGGAATGTCCTATAAATATCAATTAAATCTATCTGGTCTATTGTGTCATTTAAAGCTTGGGTTCCCTTATTAATTTTCTAGCTGGATGATCTGTCCATTGGTGCAAGTGAGGTGTTAAATTCCCCCACTATTATTGGGTTACTGTCGATTTCTTGTTTTATAGCTTTTAGCAGTTGCCTTATGTGTTGAGGTGCTCCTATGTTGGGTGCATATATATTTATAATTGTTATATCTTCTTCCTGGATTGATCCCTTGGTGATTATGTAGTGTCCTTCCTTGTCTCTTGAACATTCTTTATTTTAAAGTCTATTTTATCTAATATGAGTATTGCTACTCCAGCTCTCTTTTGATTTCCATTTTCATGGAATGTCTTTTCCCATCCCCTCACTTTCAGCCTGTATGTGTCCCTAGGTCTGAAGTGGGTCTCTTGTAGACAGCATATATATGGGTCTTGTTTTTGTATCCATTCAGCAAGCCTGTGTGTTTTGGTTGAAACATTTAATCCATTCACGTTTAAGGTAATTATCGAGATGTATGTTCCTATGACCATTTTCTTAATTGTTTTGGGTTGTTTTTGTAGGTCCTTTCCTTCTCTTGGGTTTCCCACTTAGAGAAGTTCCTTTAGCATTTGTTGTAGAGCTTGTTTGGTGGTGCTGAATTCTCTTAGCTTTTGCTTGTCTGAAAAGCTTTTGATTTCTCCATCAAATTTGAATGAGATCCTTGCTGGGTAGAGTAATCTTGGTTGTAGCTTATTCCGTTTCATCACTTTAAATATGTCATGCCACCTCATTCTGGCTTGTAGAGTTTCTTCTGAGAAATCAGCTCTTAACCTTATGGGAGTTCCCTTGTATGTTATTTGTCATTTTTCCATTGCTGCTTTCAATAATTTTTCTTTGTCTTTAATTTTTGCCAATTTAATTACTATGTGTCTCAGTGTGTTTTTCTTTGGGTTTATCCTGTATGGGACTCTCTGCACTTCCTGCACTTGGGTGGCTGTTTCCTTTCCTGTGTTAGAGAAGTTTTTGACTATAATCTCTTCAAATATTTTCTTGGGTCCTTTCTCTCTCTCTTCCCCTCTGAGACCCCTATAATATGAATGTTGTTGTGTTTAATGTTGTCCCAGAGGTCTCTTAAGCTGTCTTCATTTCTTTTCATTCTTTTTTCTTTATTCTGCTCTGCAGCAGTGAATTCCACCATTCTGTCTTCCAGGTCAGTTTTCCGTTCTTCTGCCTCAGTTATTCTGCTATTGATTCCTTCTAGTGTAGTTTTCATTTCAGTTAGTGCATTGTTCATCTCTGTTTGTTTGTTCTTTAATTCTTCTAGGTGTTTGTTAAACATTTCTTGCATCCTCCTGATCTTTGCCTCCATTCTTTTTCCAAGGTCCTGGATCATCTTCACTATCATTATTCTGAATTCTTTTTCTGGAAGGCTGCCTATCTCCTCTTCATTTAGTTGTTTTTCTGAGGTTTTATCTTGTTCCTTCATCTGGTACATAGCCCTCTGCCTTTTCATCTTGTCTATCTTTCTGTGAATGTGGTTTTTGTTCCACAGACTGCAGGATTGTAATTCTTATTGCTCCTGCTGTCTGCCCTCTGCTGGATGAGGCTATCTAAGAGGCTAGTCAACATTTCTGTATTCTTACATTTTATGTGTTTCTTATAAATTGTATTTAGTTTGATAATGGGATTTTGTTCATCCAATTATAGAATCCTTATTTTTTAGATAGGTACATACAATCATTTCTATTGTTGCAATTATTGATATATTTAGAAGTATTACTGTCATTTTAATTTGTATTTTCTATTTAATTTTTTTTTTCCTTTTTTCCCCTCCTTTCCTGTCTTCTACTAGGAAAATAAAATTCTCTTAATCACTCACCTCTATTTTTCTTCTATTTGGTTTGAAGTTTTCAATTCATTATTTAAGATTTACTTTTAAAATTAGCATTTTTACCTAGGTTAATGAAAACTAAATGAATACCTCTATCCTTATAACTAGTAAAAGAGCTATTCCTCATATATTAGCAATTTATTTCCACCTACTGTTATATCTTTCCCAAACTGTTAATTATGATTATGAATTTATAGAATGTTTATTTAGATTCCCTAATATGTATACGTTTTTTAATGCTCATCATTATTTCTTGTATGCAACATATTTCTTCTAAAGTAGCTTTTCATTAAGGGCCTGTGAAGAGTAAAAAAAATTAGTTTTTTTTTCTTGCAAAAATCTTCATTTCCTCTCAATTTAAAGATTTCTTTATAGAATTCTATGCTGTTGGTTCATTGTCTCTGGTTGTCATCTGGCATGTATTATTGCTGATGAGAAGTCTGCCATCAGTCTAATTTTTATTATTTTGGAGATAAACCATTTTTCTCTCTAGTAATTTTTAATATAGTCTCTGTGTTCACGAGCTTCTGCTATTTTAGCATGATATATCTGACTTTTCATTGATTCACTGTGCGTCTTCAATTTGAAGACTCATTTTCAATTCTAAAAAATTCTTAACTATTCCTTCTTTGAATAGCCTTTCTCTTCATTTTCTTTATTATCCTCTTCTGGAACTTTATTAAATACATATTTTGACCTTTCATTCAATTATATACATTTCTTGATATTCTCTTCAAACTTTTTACCTCTTCATTTCTCTGTGTTAGTTTCTGAGTTATATTCTAATATTTATTTTTTTGTTAATTAATTTTACATTCAAAGATGTCTGTATACCTGACCATTTGCTTTTTAATGTCCATGAGTATATTTTCTTATTTTCAGAAAGTCTGCTTGTTCTTTTCACAACATATCTTATAGCTTTTCATATAGTATATTTTCTCTTTAAAATTTAATTTTCTTAAAAATATCTTTAATCATGTTAAACATGCCTATTTTATATCCTTCAAATTATTCTTTTTTTCTTGGGTATGTAGGGGATTATTTCTATTTCTTTGGCTTTAAAATCTTTTTATTTGTTCTGACCAGTGGTTGATCTAGGTTTGGTGGGACTTGATATTTGTACAATTTTTAAGGCCTTCTATAAGTTAAAAATACAAAATTACTAATATAAATTTAGATATCAAAGTGAATATTTTTTAAAAATGATAAACAACAAATTATATTTTTTTTTCTTTTTTCATTCTGTATTTCCCAAGTTTGTATCTTTTCCTAAGTTTGTATTTTTATTTCCTAGAATATGTTGCAAGAATAGTACAATGAACTGAATCTTGTCAATTGTTAACACTTTACCCCACAACCCCCTTTTCCCTTCTGCTACCCACATACCAGGGGTGCCTGGTTTTACAGAAAGACAAACTCTGCAATACAAGCTGTGTTCCCGCACCTTAAATTCACAACAAGAAGTGAGTTGGTCCAGTGGGCCATAGGAGTATGTCTGGAAGCCATTCTTACATTGAGTCAGTTAGTAATAACTTACCTAGACAAGAAAGTGACTGGGAACCACATGAGGATATCCCAGTAAATGTAAGCTTCTCTTAGGTGAATACAAAAAGTATTCAAGGTCACTCTACCACCATTCAACACAAGAGGAACCGTGATGACAGGGAAATTGAAGTGAAAATAGACAATAGTATAAATTGATCGTCCTTAAGAAATCATACTTTATTTTTATTTTATTTTTTTGGCCACGCTGCTTGCAGGATCTTAGTTCCCCAACCAGGGATTGAACCTGTGCCCCCTGCAGTGGAAGTGTGGCGTCCCAACCATTGGACGACCAGGGAGTTCCCAAGAAATCTTACTTTAAAATTTTATGAAGACAAATATAGCCATGAGAACATATTACCAAGGCTTCTCCCACAAACTTTGAAGAGGTTTATGCAACTAAGGAGCCTTGAAACTTCTTAAGTTTCTTTCACTTCATGGAAAAGCTGCTTCTTCTGACTTTCCCCCATGGTGGTTTATTTTATGATACGACTTTTCATTTTTTACTGGGAATTCATCTTCAGTGTAATTTTAAATTTAAAAAAAAATTTGAGGTATTCATACACCCTAGATTGTTAATATTTTCTTACAAATCATGATGGAATATTCTTCTGCTGGAAGCCTCAGGGTTGTCCATTGTCCACTGAAGAACTTCTTGTTTTCCTTTCTCTGCTTAATATTTCCACATCGCTTAGGTAGTGTTCATAGCTATCTCACATCTTGACCTGGAGCAGGTCTGCAGTTTTTACTTTTCCACGTGGAGCCTGACTCAAGTGGAAAGTTTGATAGATATTTCTATAGATCAGTGAGTGGGTATATATCGAATCTTTGAGGATGAGAAAACATTGAGCCCCTGGGCCTTCTGCAGAGAGTGTGGTCCTATCTCACACCTCACACAGCCCACGGGCATGTGTCTTGTCTCTACATGAGCTTTAGAACCTTAGCTCCCACCCAGATGGTCAACATCTAGTCTGAAACCCTGATGGATCCCTGCAGTGTAAGACTTAACCACCCTAGTGTTCCTTTTTCTCTTTCATTCTGACTTATGGAAATTTCTTTTGCTTCCTTTTGAAATTGGTAATATAGTTAAAATCACCTTTTATTAAATGTCAAGCATTTATATCTTTTTTGGGTGAGGAGGTCTGTTCAGATCAGTTTGTCCCACCATATTGCTGGAGACAATGCCTTTTTCTTTGCCATGACACCGTCCTCCATATTCTAACTCACTTTAATTCACCCTACTCCCTCCTGGCTCCCGATCCCGACCATTTCCCTCACAGGGAATACTGCATTAACTTATAATTATCCTATTAATCTGAGTTCAAATGGCACTTCCCCAGGGAAATTGCTGGCCCACACCATGGCCCTTGGTAACACATTCCTATTTTACCATGCACTTTTCCTGCCATGGCACTTGTCAGCGTTTACAATGATATATTTGAGTGATAGATTAATATCTGTCATTCCAACTAAAATGTGCATTATGGTATAGGGTATTGAATAGGATCTCTCCTTTGGTGGGGAGCTGGGGAAATGGGAATGATTGAGAACAAAAGCACTCAACAGCTTGTGTCAGAGCTCTGCCAGCTCAGACTCAACACAGCAAATCAGAGTACAAAACTACCCCATACATTGTTTTTTTAGAAGTCTACTATAGTTTTGCTTGTAATCTGTATGGTTGTGCTAAGATAACCAACATTTTTCACCACCAAATAACTCTTCAGGGAAGTGGTATCACAAAACATTTTTCATCTTGACTATGTGTTTTACATGCATTATCTTACTTAATTTTCATAAACAATTTTAAAGGGTAGGGAATACTTAATTCTGTTTCTTGCTGCAAAGAGCATCGACTAATATAACCTGTAAAATGTGAACTTCTAGATGGTAGAATTACTATGTTTCAAGTGTACAGATCTTATTATTGTTCATATCACCAGCCTGATGAGTTTGCTAAAAGGAAAAGGAATATGTAGTATCCCCTGTTGAAAACCAGGACTGCTAGAAGACACCTCTATGGCTTACAAGATGAGGCATGACATATTTTCTTTATAAAGAAAGTTTTACATTTATTTAAGTGTTTGTTTAAAAAAATGCATCAACTTTTGATGACAAATTGGGATGGTTTGGGTGGTTGTATACTGTGGCCCCAGTAGTTTTAGATTTCACAAACTAGTAAAATTGTAAGCAACACACTAAAATGAACATCTATTATTAGCATTATTTCATTAAAAAAGTCCTGTGTTTTAAATATCAAACAGTAAGGAAAAACATAATCTCAGAATAAAACAGAGCCATGTAATTTGAATAATTTTTTCTTCCAAAAATTGACTTCTTTTTCTTTGCTTTTCTTATTTCACCACAGCCTGGTGAAAACTTCATTAAGAACTAATATTTAGGAATCACGAGCATCAGAAAGGAAGTTGGACCCCCTGTGGCTCAGACAGAGGATCTTAAAAGTTAAATGTGAAGAGCCATTCCTATTGAAGATCAGTCAGAAAAGATGAATCATTTCTGGTTTTATGATGGGATTTGATTTGCACAGAGCTTTTCAGGAATACACTATGCAAAGGGAGGTGCAGCTGCATCTTTCTCATGTGTATCCTTATTGGCACTGGAGGAGCACACATGTGTAGATCCCTTAGTCTGTAGTAGCAAACGATGTGTCTTTCTTAATTCCTTCTCAGGAAAGTTGGCTACCAGTGCCACGTTATTGCCTTCTCCTTACAAACCTCTGAATTCTAGATGTACAACGTTGAGTGCCACCCAGCGCTTTTTAATTCTTTCTTCACAGCTGGCTATTTTCACCTTCATTCTTCACGTTTGTTTTAGCTCTCAGACATGTCAACATGTTCCCTTCAGCACTACATATCATAATAGATCTCTTGCAAAGTGACAAAAAATACTCAGAAAAAAATTCCCATACCAATTATAATGCCACACTTTAAAATAAATGCTGTCTTGACTGGTTAACATATTTCTAGATATATTCTAAAATCATTATCTTCACACCCCAATTTCCTCATTTGGTTTCGGAGTGCTTTGTTCTCTGACCTTGTTGTGAGTAAAATGACTGCTTCGCATATTTTTTGGGAAGAGAAAGCATCGTTACTTTGTGAACATCTCAGTGATACATGCACTGCAGGGAGGGAGGGCAGCACATTCTCCGGGGCACAACCCTTCCCCAGTATCTCAGAGAGTAACATTTATTTTTACAGGTCAGGAGAGTAGCTTTTACCTCATAACGTTGTATGGGTTCAGTGCATCTGAACAACACAAGTCTAAGAGGAAAAAAAATGGGATGCACAGTGTAATTGGTGCCATTCATTCTCAGCACAGTGAGTACTGATACAGGGGGCCACCAAAAGGGCAGTCAGCAGGGACAAGAACAACCTTTGCACACTGTCCTCTTAGCCTCTGAATTCTCTAAGATGTAGGGGAGGCCAAGAGTGGAAAACTACTAGTCGTGTGGGACAAAACACCACTAAGTGGTGCAGAGTTTGGTGAGAAAAGCTATTTTGAGCAGCATTTTTCATCCTGAAATTTTATGATTTTTTTTCGGTTTATCCTCTTTTGTTTTCCTAAGAATACATCTTCATCAGCCCTTTGAAAATAATCTAAGCTAGGAAAAAATGTAATTTCATTGAAAAAAAGCACTTCTGTTCCCACTGTCTACTGTTATATACTGTACTGTTGTTACTAAGGAAGAGATTTGTGTCATGAATTGAATATGGTCTCCTGGGACGATAACTGCATGGTTACAAATTTTAGAACCCTATGTGTGTATGTGTGTATGTGTGTGTCTGTGTATGCAGACACACATTATATCATATATATTATAAACATAATATAAAATATAGATTAACATTAAAATCTATGCATATAATCTATATGTTGTATATACATACACATATATATTTAATATATACGTTTGTATACATACACACATATATAATCTTTTAATGTCTTTATAAGCTTGAAATTTTTCAATGAACTTTGCCTTCAGGCCCAAGTCAAATTTTGCTAACAGTCATCTGGTCACTTGTTTATTCCCTGCCTCAGAGTATATAACTCCTTTTGGATTCTTTTCCCACATTTTGTGTTTATGGATCTAGTTTTCTATAGGCCTTTAGAGAAAAATTTTAAAATGAAAAATTATTTGTCTTTTTCTAATCTCAATACATCACACTTGCCTTTATATAGATATTTTATACATAAAGGTATACTAATATTTATATGTAAATATGACTAACATAATTTTGGGAAAAAAGCGGTTATTTATGAAAACACTGGAACTCTCCAGTTCAGGATTCTGATCTTGTTTCTATATTCAAAATAAACATGAAAACCTATTTCATATTAGGTCCATGTATCTGAGGGTGAATTAAGCATGAAGGTCAGCTAAAGTTATACTGGTGATGATTCTCCCTGATGGCTCACTGGAGAAGTGATTTGGAAAATAATATGTCAGGTTATCTCTTATAACCGAATGTCAGGGAATTGGTAATGTTTGATAGGGAGCAAGAGGTCCCTCATTTTTGACAGTTTACTTAAGGTATTTATGCACTGATTTATATTTATAGAAAAGATAGATTGGGTCCTTCTCTCAAAAAATTCCTAGTCTAGTTGGGGGAGATGGCAAGATCAAGAGGTATTTATAATTCAGAGTAGTTCTGGAAAACTTCTCTAATTAAGGGGTACTGAATTCCCTGTTGGGCTTAGGGAAGGATGATCAGGATCCCATCTCAGTCTATAAAGAGAGTAACAAGTAACTAGGAGCAAACAAGACTTCCAGTGTTCACTAGAGTTCTTTAAGGGTAACTACCTTTCATGGTAGATATTAATACTCTCATTTCCAATGAGGAAATTGAAACTTGGAAAAGACACACTTACTGTGAGGTAGAGGCAGAATTCGAGTCCAGGTCGGAGTCACTCTAAAATTCATACTACCTCTTCTCTTTATTGATTTTCACCATGGCAAACTCTCTACTTAAAAAGGCAATTCTTAATGCCATAATTAGTGCACTGAACTATACACCTATATGTGGTTTTGAATATGCCGTATGGTACTATTACTGCACTCAGCAGCTATTACAGATACATATGTATGCTATGCAAGTTGTAAAAGAAATAATAAAGAAATAAATTTACAAGATGCATGCTGTACTTTGATGATGCCAATTTGTTTTCTTTCCCAAATGCTGCAAATGTCATTGTCATCTCTACTGCCAGAGGCATTTCTGTATAACCTGTCTGCTGCCATGCTCATTTAGAAAAGGAAACCCATCAGTACAACAGAATAGAAGTTTCCCCCCTCCCTTCCCACTATGAGTTCCATTTCAAAAAGCTGTTTGTTTTGTCCTAATTGTAATTGAATTAATCTTTGTCATCCATCAGTGTCTGCATTTCACAAACTGAGGTTGATATCTCATATTCATCTTGGGCATAGTAATGGCACCAAATGACACACATAATAACTCTGCTTAAAGCTAAGTTGGTTCACTCAAGGAGGAGCCACCGCCTGTAGAAGTCACATGTCTGGCCTTAGTCTCACAGGTTCTTCCACAAATTTAGGGCTCTTATCTTCTGGCTCTAATGAAAACCCAGAGAAGGAAATAAACAACCTACCTTGGAAACATACTGCACTGGGAGATAGACTGAAAGGATCAAGCCCTGCAATGCAAATGGTGGCAAGGGAAAAGGTGTTGGCCCCCGAGGATTTCTTGATCCCTGACTTAAAAGCTCTGGGAGCTTGAACCAAACTCACAAGTATATTCAAGATCAATTCTATGTAACTTTATAAAAATGGGGGAAAATGAAGAGAAGGAAGGAAACAGCATGGGTGGATGGTCCCATGTATGCCAGGCTCTGTACTGGGCATACTGCATACACTCTCTTACTGAGTCCTCACAACTCTGTTAGGAAAGTACTAGTGGACACATTTCTATTATTCAGAAGTTCAAAAATTGGCCAAGGTCAGAAGTCATGGCAAATCCATGATTCCCATTTGAGATGTCTCATTCAACCTGCTTTTTGCTGTATATGGTAGGCAGGAAATATGCAGTGGAAGGCAAAACATGTGCTCAATAAATCCCCCCAACACATCCATCCTATTTTTCTGCCTATTCTCCTAAAGCAAACCTTTCCTGCCACTTGATCATTTCAACTTCTACCAACCTGACCCAACTTGTGGCTTCTATTTCTAGGTCTCTTTAATTCTGAAAATTCACTCACTAGTCACTGAACTGGGAAATCATGTTAGAATCAATTGTTTTCCAGGTGCGCAATAGATGAGACAACCTCCAACTGCTGTTCTTAGGTTGTTAACAAGTACAACAGGGAGGATATATCAATTGCCCAGCCCTTATTCTTGACTGGGCTTCTGTCTCAAGCTGGCTGTCCTACCACAGTGATGGGCTAGATGATGGGGAAGCTGACAAGGGTCTTTCTCTTGTCCCCTTGAAACTGAGCTCAAAGCAGTTCCTTTCCTAAATGTGCCCGCATCGTGGTGCTCCTTTTAATTGTTCAGGACCAAAGTCACCATTCAAGAAGTTTTCAGCCTTAACCCTCAGGTCTAATCACTAATAGAAAATCGGCAAAAGTGAAGGAATCCCAAGGATTAATTTGCATTCCAGGATCTGTAAAAATGGAAAAAAAAAAAATAAATAAACTTTCTGTGTTTCCAAAAAGCATATATGGGAAAAGTCATAGGCAAAAACGGAATCTGTTGTTTTTACTGTAGTTACTATTAGCGTTGGAGGAAGTCTTCGTTTCAACTGATCCCCATCTCCTTGTCTCTCTCTCTCCCTCTCTCTCGCTCTCTCTTTTTTTTTCTTTTTTTCTGTCTTAAAGCTTCTAAGAGAAGAAATGCAATTACAAAATGCACTTTTTAAAATGCTAGTTTTGGTTCAGGCTATCTGAGCTGTCCCTTCCAACCTACAGGGCTGCCAAGATGATACACGTTTACTTTCACTGCTGCAATCTTAGTCTCCTCTGTTCTCTTGTCTGTCTGAAATTTACCGATCTCTTTTTCACTGACTATTTATTTTAAAAAAATGGCTGTCTCCCTCCCTGTGAATGTTAACAAGCTTTTTCTTCATTTTAAATCCTGCCTTACTACCTCCCTGCCCTCAGAACAATTCTCTACTACATGCTACATTTATGAGTTTTACTCTACAGAGATGTGGGTCTGAGTAGAAGGGCCCCCGAATTCTGAAAACACTAAGACTATGATCAGGAAACATTATAACCCTGAAAATTGCTGGGATTAATGTAGTCATTACTATTGTTCCATTGTGGTTCAGTTCAAAATTAGTCCTCATGTGTGACTTTATCCTTTTCAGAGAGTTCTGGGCAGGGAGGTGGGGGGGGGGGTTGGGAATCTTCTATTCCTGATCATTGTAGAAATGGAGAGAACTGATATGCAAGTCATATGTCAGTGCTTGGCATTTCAAGGTAAACATTCTCAATAGGAGATATTAGTTTAATCCATGATTTATTTTTTCTGCACCATATTTCTTTTCTCAAAAGTATGTGTTAAGAAAAACCACAGAAACGATGACACCCAAGAATCTGTTTGGCTATGGCTCCTTTCTTAAAATTCCCAAAGAGCTTGAGAAAAGTATCTTGGGAAAATTACTATGTGTCTGGAACTTTGCCAGGTGATAAGGTCCCAGAAATGAAAAGACATGGCCAAGAGTTATATGAGAAAGATAGACTCGAGAAGATACTATAATATTTTGTACTGATGCCATATTAGCACATTTCAAAGCATAATGGTTATGTTTTACAAAGGATTGAGATGTCAGAAAAAGCTTCACAGAATGTATCTTATGTGATAAAATATGATGTATGTGAATTCGGGCTAAAGTACAGGAATATACTATATTGGAAAATCAGCAGGGAACATTCTGGAGTGGATTCTCTGGAGAGAAAAAAATAAATACATAAAGAGGGTATTGGAGACAATCAAAATACAAGGCAACTGCCTTCTGCCCTGAGGAGTAGTTGGTATTTAGAAACATGTAGTTACTGGGTGAGATAACAGTTTAAATAGACAGATACCATTGCTTGCATAAATTGTGACTTCCTTGAAGTCAAAGAAGAAAGTATCTGCCTGAGCAGAAAGGTGAGGTTTTCTGCTTGGCTCCATTTGTGTACTGGCTTGAACAACACACTTCGAGAAAAATGTTGAATGTCAGGGGTTTAGAATGGAGGGTGATAGAGCAATATTAAAGTGGTTGATTACAGTATTTGGTTTGAGTACGAAACAAGAGTGGTCAGATGGAGATTATTGATTTGGACAAAGTAGCAATTTGGATTCTGTTAATATTTAAAGCAGAGTGTGAGGGTATAAGAGAGTGAAAAGGAAAAGGGAAGTAGAATGGGCAGGAAAGATCACAGCCTACTGTGTGCAACGTCTACGAAATATTTTCTGTGCTATGATCCTAGGAGGGCAGTTAGAAAGTAGGCGTCTCAATTCAGAGATCTTGAAATTAAAGAAGTCCAAGAGAGAACACTGCCTCAGTATTTCACCTGTGGCTTCCACCCCCTGCCAGGAGTTAACTCACCAGCAATATCACTCTTGCCCCTGGGTCTCAATTTGGTCTAAAAATCCTTCTCAGCCCGCCATGCAGTCAGCCATTAACAATTTTTTGATATTAATATGAGAGAGAAAATCTCATTGCTCTCCCTGACTTAAGAACCCATTCATTGAAATTGGAATGTGAGATGAACCCCTTTTGCTGTCTCTGACTTCAGGTGCTACCTCTGCAGGAAGGAACTATTTATTTTCATTTCCTATCCCGTTTTCTTTTGCAGTCAGTTTTGTGACAAAAGAATATGCTCCTAACCTATTTTTTACTGGAGCCAAAGTTTTCACCTCTTAAACTGACCAATATTATAATATGGGGGTTTGGGGGCTCTCATTTTAGGCAAGGTTGTTCAAGCAGTTTATGCAACTTGTTTCCTAAAGTGGATAGCGAGCTTCAAAAAGAAGGCAACTGCCTTCCTATGTATTTTATATTCTCCTCAGTGCCTGGCCCCATTCAGAGTACACAGCAGGTACATAATAAATACTTGTTGACTTAGTTGAATTTCGAACCTTTCATATGAGCCCTTACGATTTAGCTAAAGAATGATATAGTCTTTAGAAGGGCTAATTAGAGCCAATAATTCGACTGAACTGTGCTGGTTCTGAAGTACATAGTGATAATAATACTGTTTTTGTAAGATGGATATTTTACAGTTGAGCCTGTCTGGTTTGAGAGGCTCACTGTTTTATGGTCTGTATGTGGTGATCATTTGGATGTAATGATCAAATGGGGCTTGCTCAAATTGATTGTTACAACAGGATTCCACTGTAATTACATTTCCATAAATGATACTCAAATTCACTAGGGAAATCAACAACCCCTTGGTGTGCCTACTTCCAGCACTGATTACAAGTTCAGGTTCTATAGCACTTTCTAAACAAAAGGTAATTAAAATTTTACAGCCCATAGTTAAGCCAAAATGAAAAGGCAGCTTTTTGTTCTAGATTCAAAAGTGCTGTTCTTTGTAGACATCAGAAGACAATTCAGTTTAAAAGAATAGGCAGATGTTTGGATCTTATACAAATTAATACATCCATATTATTGAGACAATAGAGAGTAAGCATGTTAGAGTCAGAGAGTCATGGGATCAAATCCCAGTTCCATTATTTCTATATCTATGTCACCTTGGATAAGCCGTTAAAACTCTCTGAGCTTCAGCTTCCTCAACTTTAAAGTAGGGATAATATAGTTTCTGCCTCATTAGTTTTTGGAGACAATTAAATGACCTATTGTTTGTGAAGTGCCGACCACGGCGCTGGCTGGGCATGTTAGTAAATATTCAACACACCTTAGTTATTATGATTGTCATTTAGATTTTCTTTTTTAAATCCAGCCATCTTTTACCTGGTGACACCATAAGAAACAATATATTTGTTTCCTTGCCTTAGCAAGAGTTGAATGTTTCCAACCACATAAATGCCAATATCTGGAAGTCTCAGTTTATTAACTCTTCTGTTCTGGAATTCTCTGGCTTAGCCTCCATGTCTAAAACATATTTGATCATATCCATTTCCAGGCAGGGGGGTTTCTACTTTCTCAGATTAATTAAAATTCCATTGACTTCATCGCCTTAAAGCACCCTATCACTATAAGCATGCAAAAGATCACGAGATGATTCCAAATGCACATTCCCGTAGTGTCTTCCCACAAAGGGTGTAAGAGGAGGCATTTTAACATCAATCTAAATACCATTATGCCATCAAAATAACATTTAAGATAACATACCAGCTTTTGAGCCCTTTCCAAATGCTTGAAAAACTTCTAAAGCATTGCATTTTAGGCCAGAAATTACTCTACTCAGCAGAAATTCAGCCAACAAAAATCATCTTCTCTAAAAAGAAACAAACTGGAGATGAATGCGTCATCCTTTGCCACCCATGTAGTCTGTACCCCGTCATCAAAATTTATTGGCGAGTTGTGTTATAAAGTCCAAGAGTCAGTTAAACCACTTATCAGGATACAAAAAGGATGGACTTGCCAGTGCTCCCAGAGACCACTTTTTTGTTCTTAAGAAGCATATTCAAAAAGGAACTTGTTCTAATAGTAATCAAGCTTCAGAAAAATTAAAAGCCCCTGTCCAGACAGGCCTCCTAGTTTCTATTCTTCTTTTAAATTATTTCTGGGTTAGTTTAACAGTAAGAGAAAAATGAGAACAGTGGTCTCTCAGACTGTGGCAACTCATAGCAAGTTATGTTACCAGGCCACATTCTTTTGATTAGTTTTGTTTAATGAGAAGAACTGCATAGGAAGACATTTTGTACAGAAGGGGGAAATATCCTAACACTTCTATTGCTCACACTTTCCTTTTTAAAATATACTTTCTTTCTCCTGAGTTTTATTCTTTCAGGTGCCTTTCTAACCCTTGGGATTTTTATTTTTGACTTATTATCTATATTTCTGTTGCTCCTCCCAGTAATTCTTTTACTATATATTTTATATACTTTTAGAAAACTTTTTAGAAAACTATTTTTGAACATTATTATAGTTTTGTTTCTGACTGTTACATTTTATCATGAATAAATAGGATACAAAAAGGATCAACCCAAACACTAAATTCTCCGCTCTAGAACATAGCTCAATCATTCAACAACTACTCATTGAGTGCTTTCTATGTCCCATGTTTTGTACTAAGTATTAAAATTGCAGTAGATCAAGCAGGAAGTAATCATACCAAAAAATGGCAGGGAAGTATAAGTTGAACTGTGCTAGTTCCTTTAACCACATTTTTCAAATGTATAAATTGTGTTATGGTCCAGCTATGGATAGCTACTGCCACTGAACAAACATCAAGATAAACATCAGACTAGTTCTCTGAGGTCCAGTATAAATCACAGTTGGTGAGTTCTCTATAAATTCTCCAACATATTTTTACTGATATTATCTGCTTAAGGTGACCATCTGAGGAATACCACCAGCCAGTCAATATAGCCAATACCAAAATGTTTGATCACAACATAGTTATAGCATATTAATCTCATATACATTATGCATTATAATACATTATATATTATAATACATTATAAGATGCATTGCAACAAATTTTAAAATTTTAAACCTTGTTTGAATTTGAAATTAATTTACATAATTTTGAACTATTTTTTTTTCACTGTCAAAAACATCTAGAAAGTGATTAAATTTTCTAACTAGTTCTTCATGCTAACCCCTCTCAACTACCCTCACCCCCAGCCCACACCTAGATTTTTTTCCACACCTGAGTCAAATTTTATGCTGTTTTCTTGATCTTTGCTTGGGCTTCTCATCATATAGGGACCTTTACTCTTTTATTGATTCAATCCAGGCTTTCAAAATAAAACACAGATGGAAAATGGGGGCTTAAAAATCTGTTCTTGACCCTTTTTCTCCCAATTTCCTGCTGAGATTGTTGTTGTTATATCATGGAAGAAGCCCTGGAATATCTGGATATCGAGGCTTAATTTAGAAGGTACCTGAAGGGTGTATAATTGTTTAAACAGTGTGATTAAACAAGATAGTAGAGAAGATTAAGAACTAAGCAATTTGGAAATATACTCTGCCTTTCTTTCAAGTCTAGGGGGAGGCCAATGAGGGTGACAGAGAATGCAAACCTAGGAGTATCCTCTCAACCCGGGTAGGGGACTGCTCTGGTCAATGCATGGTGCTTAGTTTTAGAAAAAAAACTAATATTATTGTTCCAGATAGTAGAGGCAGCACAAGCACTTTCTGTAGTGTTGGACTGAGGACAGCCTGCATTCACTTGCACCTGAAAAACAGGGAGCTTTCTCCACATGACTTAAAAGAGAGTTCCCTGGTTTACAATTCATTTGATTTACAGTTCATTTGACTCACTGAAAAACAAATTCACTTATTTATCTTCACTGACTTCCAGTCCACCACTGCTTGAGAGGCATCAATCATGGGCCAATCCAAACATGACCAGCCAAGGAACCATCACAATCAGTTTAAGTTGATGCAACTAGATGACAAGAGGGAAACCAAGTCAATGAAATAGCTTGGTGGTTCTGTGCAAGAGAACTAGCAGAATAACCAAAAAATAAAATAAAGAGGAAGGAGAAAAGAGAGGAAAAAAGAAAAGAAAATTGAGTACAACTATAATGAAATCTTTTGAAGAGATATGATTAAGGCTTAAAAATGTATTTCTGGAAGGAAATAAGACATTATTTTATATTAAAATTTAAACGAGAAGTTAACAAAATAATATAGTTCAGAAACAATTTAGTCTTCATTTATTTACTTATGTGTTCAATACATAAATCATTTAGAGTCTATTGTGTATTAGGCACAGCATAGTTAACAGGATACAAGACAGATGGCCCTGTCCTTTAGGAACTTATATTTAAGTGAGAGAGACAGGAAACAAACAAGAGACCACAATATGAGAATGATACGTTGTATGAAGTGCCAAGAAGACAATTAGAAGGGTGCTAAAATAGGAAACAAAGGGGAGGGAGGAGCATGGACTATTTTATATAGAGTTGTAGGTAAATCCTTTCTATGGAAGGGTTAGCACAGTCCTGAAGAATAAGAGGAAATTGGCAAATGAGTATTATTTCGGTCACAGGAAACTATGCCTGAAAGACCTGACACAGGAAGGATCTCAAATGCCCTATAAACTCTCAGTAGGCCAGTGAGGTTAGAACACAGTGAATGTAAGGAGAGTGATCAAGATAAAGGAGGAGAGATAGTCAGGGATCTATAAGTTTTGTATGAGTTCAACTTTTAGGCTACAAAAAAGGAAGGAATCTTATGTTGGATGACAACATGATAATATTTTGATTATGAAAAGGTGATTCCAGCAGCTATCTGGAGTATAGGTGAAGAGGCTATTGGTACATGAACGGAAATGGGCAGGGTAATTAGGAAACTATGACATAATGCAATGTGTGTATGATGATGTTGGATTGAGCAAAGCTGTGACCACGGAGATAGTAATAGGAGGGCAAATTTAAGATATATTTTGGAGGTAAAACCAATTAAATATGCTGATGTGGTTGCTGAGGGACATACAGAAATCAAAGGTGATTCTTAGGAGTTTGGTTTAAGAAATTGGCTATGTGGTGGTAACATTTAATGAGATCAGAAAGACTGAGAAAAGAAAATATTTGATGGGGAAGGGGCAAGATCAAGAATTCAGTCCTGCGAAGGAGCTTCAAGACGGCAGAAGAATAAGATGTGGAGATCACCTTCCTCCCCACAAATACATCAGAAATACATCTATGTGTGGAACAACTACAGAACACCGACTGAACTCTGGCAGAAGACATCAGACCTCCCAAAAGGCAAAAAACTCCCCACGTACCTGGCTAGGGTAAAAGAAAAAAGAAAAAACAGAGACAAAAGAATAGGGACGGGACCTGCACCAGTGGGAGGGATCTGTGAACTAGGAAAGGTTTCCACACACTAGGAAGCCCATTCGTGGGCAGAGACTGCAGGTGGCGGAGGGGGGAAGCTTCGGAGCCATGGAGGAGAGCGCAGCCACAGGGGTGCGGAGGGCAAAGCGGAGAGATTCCCGCAAAGAGGATCGGTGATGACCAGCACTCACCAGCCCGAGAGGCCTGTCTGCTCACCCACTGGGGCGGGCAGGGGCTGGGAGCTGAGGCTCGGGCTTCGGTCGCATCCCAGGGAGAGGACTGGGGTTGTCTGTGTGAACACAGCCTAAAGGGGGATAGTGCGCCACAGCTAGCCGGGAGGGAGTCCGGGAAAAAGTCTGCAGCTGCCGAAGAGGCAAGAGACTTTTTCTTGCCTCTTTGTTTCCTGGTGCGCGAGGAGAGGGGATTAAGAACACGGCTTAAAGGAGCTCCAGAGATGGGAATGAGCCACGGCTATCAACGCAGACCCCAGAGACAGGCATGGGATGCCAAGGCTGCTGCTGCCACCACCAAGAAGCCTGTGTGCAAGCACAGGTCACTGTCCACACATCCCCTTCCGGGAGCCTGTGCAGCCCACCACTGCCAGGCTCCCGTGATCCAGGGACAACTTCCCCAGGAGAAAGCACCGTGCGCCTCAGGCTGGTGCAACGTCATGCTGGCCTCTGCCACTGCAGGCTCACCCCGCATCTGTACCCCTCCTTGCACCTGGCCTGAGTGAGCCAGAGCCCCCAAATCAGCTGCTCCTTCAACCCCGTCCTGTGTGAGTGAAGAACTGATGCCCTCAGGCGACCTACATGCAGAGGCGGGGCCAAATCTAAAGCTGAACCCTGGGAGCTGTGAGAAAAAAGAAGAGAAAGGGAAATTTCTCCCAGCAGCCTAAGGAGCAACGGATTATATCTCCACAATCAACTTGATGTACCCTGCCTTTGTGGAATACCTGAATAGACAACAGATCATCCCAAATTGAGGAGGTGGATTTTGGGAGCAACAATATATATATATTTTTCCTTTATCTCTTTTTGTGAGTGTGTATGTTTATGCTTCTGTGTGTGATTTTGTCTGTATAGCTTTGCTTGCATCATTTGTCCTAGGGTTCTGTCAGTTTTTTTTCTTTTCTTTCTTTCTTTTAGTATAGTTTTTAGTGCTTGTTATCATTGCTGGATTTGTTTTTTGGTTTAGTTGCTCTCTTCTTTCTTTCCTTCTTTTTTTTTTATTATTTTTTAACTTTTTAAAATAATTTTTTATTTTAATAACTTTAATTCATTTTATTTTATTTTATCTTTTTCTTTCTTTCTTTTTTTATTTCTCCCTTTTATTCTAGCCATGTGGATGACAGGCTCTTTGTGCTCCAGTCAGGCATCCGGGCTGTGCTTCTGAGGTGGGAGAGCCAAGTTCAGGACACTGGTCCACAAGAGACCACCCAGCTCCACGTAATATTAAATGGCGAAAATCTCCCAGAGATCTCCATCTCAATGCCAAGAACCAGCTCCATTCAATGACCAGAAAGCTACAGTGCTGGACATCCTATGCCAAACAACTAGCAAGACAGGAACACAGCCCCATCCATTAGCAGGGAGGCTGCCTAAAATCATAATAAGGCCACAGACACCCCAAAACACACCACCAGATGTGGACCTGCCCCCCAGAAAGACAAGATCCAGCCTCATCCACCAGAACACAGGCACTAGTCCCCTCCACCAGGAAGCCTACACAACACACTGAACAAACCTTAGCCACTGGAGGCAGACACCAAAAACAATAGGAACTATGAACCGGCAGCCTGCTAAAAGGAGACCCCAAACACAGTAAGTTAAGCAAAATGAGAAGACAGAGAAACAAACAGCAGATGAAGGAGAAAGGAAAAAACCCAACAGACCTAACAAATGAAGAGGAAATAGGCAGACTACCTGAAAAGAATTCAGAATAATGATAGTAAAGATGATCCAAAATCTTGGAAATAGAATGGAGAAAATACAAGAAAAGTTTAACAAGGACCTAGAAGAACTAAAGAGCAAACAAACAATGATGAACAACAAAATAAAAGAAATTAAAAATTCTCTAGAAGGGATCAATAACAGAATAACTGAGGAAGAAGAACGGATAAGTGACCTGGAAGATAAAATAGTGTAAATAACTACTGCAGAGCAGTATAACTATTCTGCAGAGCAGAATAAAGAGAAAAGAATCAAAAGAATTGAGGACAGTCTCAGAGACCTCTGGGACAACATTAAAGGCACCAACATTCGAATTATAGGGGTACCAGAAAAATAAGAGAAAAAGAAAAGGACTGAGAAAATATTTGAAGAGATTATAGTTGAAAACTTCCTTAATATAGGAAAGGAAAGAGTTAATCAAGTCCAGGAAGCACAGAGAGTCCCGTACAGGATAAACCCAAGGAGGAACATGCCAAGACACATATTAATCAAACTATCAAAAATTAAATACAAAGAAAAAATATTAAAAGCACCAAGGGAAAAACAACAAATAACATACAAGGGAATCCCCATAAGGTTAACAGCTGATCATTCAGCAGAAACTCTGCAAGCCAGAAGGGAGCGGCAGGACATATTCAAAGTAATGAAAGGGAAAAACCTACAACCAAGATTACCCAGCAAAGATCTCATTCAGATTTGATAGAGAAATTGAAACCTTTACAGACAAGCAAAAGCTAAGAGAGTTCAGCACCACCAAACCAGCTTTACAACAAATGCTAAAGGAACTTCTCTAGGCAGGAAACACAAGAGAAGGGAAAGACCTACAATAACAAACCCAAAACAATTAAGAAAATGGTAATATGAATATACATATTGATAATTACCTTAAATGTAAATGGATTAAATGCTCCAACCAAAAGACATAGACCGGCTGAATGGATACAAAAACAAGACCCATATAAATTCTGTCTACAAGACACCCACTTCAGACCTAGGGACACATACACACTGAAAGTGAGGGGATGGAAAAAGATATTCCATGCAAATGGAAATCAAAAGAAAGCTGGAGTAGCAATTCTCATATCAGACAAAATAGACTTTAAAACAAAGGATATTACAACAGACAAAGGACACTACATACTGATCAAGGGATCAACTCAAGAAGAAGATATAACAATAGTAAATATTTATGCACCCAACATAGGAGCACCTCAATACATAAGGTAAATACTATCAGCCATAAAAGGGGAAATCGACACTAACACAATCATAGTAGCGGACTTTAACACCCCACTTTCACCAACGGACAGATCATCCAAAATGAAAATAAATAAGGAAACACCAGCTTTAAATGATACATTAAAAAAGATAGACTTAATTGATATTTATGGGACATTCCACCAAAAACAACAGAATACACTTTCTTCTCAAGTGCTCATGGAACATTCTCCAGGATAGATCATATATGGGGTCACAAATCAAGCCTTGGTAAATTTAAGAAAATTGAAATCATATCAAGTGTCTTTTCTGACCACAACGCTGTGAGACTAGATATCAATTACAGGAAAAAATCTGTAAAAAATACAAACACATGGAGGCTAAACAATACACTACTTCATAGCCAAGAAATCACTGAATAAATCAAAGAGGAAGTCAAAAAATACCTAGAAACAAATGACAATGAAAACACAACGACCCAAACCTATGTGATGCATCAAAAGCAGTTCTAAGAAGGAAGTTCCTAGCAATACAATCCTACCTTAAGAAAAAAGAAACATCTCAAATAAACAACCTAACCTTACAACTAAAGCAATTAGAGAAAGAAGAACAAAAAATCCCTCCAAAGTTAGCAGAAGGAAGGAAATCATAAAGATCACATCATAAATAAAAGAAAAAGGAATGAAGGAAATGATAGCAAAGATCAATAAAAATAAAAGCTGGTTCTTTGAGAAGATAAAGAAAATTGATAAGCTGTTAGCCAGACTCATCAAGAAAAAAAGGGAGAAAACTCAAATCAATAGAATCAGAAATGAAAAAGGAGAAGTAAAAACTGACACTGCAGAAATACAAAGGATCATGAGAGATTACTACAAGCAACTCTATGCCAATAAATTGGGCAACCTGGAAGAAATGGACAGATTCTTAGAAATGCACAAACTGCCGAGACTGAACCAGGAAGAAATAGAAAATATGAACATACCCATCACAAGCACTGAAATTGAAACTGTGATTAAAAACCTTCCAACAAACAAAAGCCCAGGACCAGATGGCTTCACAGGCGAATTCTATCAAACATTTAGAGAAGAGCTAACACCTATCCTTCTCAAACTCTTCTAAAATATAGCGGCGGGAGGAACACTCCCAAACTCATTCTACAAGGCCACCATCACCCTGATACCAAAACAAGACAAAGATGACACAAAGAAAGAAACCTACAGGCCAATATCACTGATGAACATAGATGCAAAAATCCTCAACAGAATACTACCAAACAGAATCCAACAGCACATTAAAAGGATCATACACCATGATCACTTGGGGTTTATCCCAGGAATGTAAGGACTCTTCATTATATGCAAATCAATGAATGTGATACACCATATTAACAAATTGCAAGGGAAAAACCATATGATTATCTCAATAGATGCAGAGAAAGCTTTTGACAAAATTCAACACCCATTTATGATAAAAACCCTCCAGAAAGTAGGCATAGAGGGAACTTACCTCAATATAATAAAGGCCATATACGACAAACCCACAGCCAACATTGTCCTCAATGGTGAAAAACTGAAATCATTTCCACTAAGATCAGGAACAAGACAAGGTTGCCCACTCTTACCACTGTTATTCAACATAGTTTTGGAAGTTTTAGCCACAGCAATCAGAGAAGAAAAAGAAATAAAAGAAATACAAATTGGAAAGAAGAAGTAAAACTGCCACTGTTAGCAGATGACATGATACTATACATAGAGAATCCTAAAGATGCTACCAGAAAACTACTAGAGCTAATCAATGAAACTGGTAAAGGAGCAGGATACAAAATTAATGCACAGAAATCTCTTCCATTCCTATACACTAATGATGAAAAATCTGAAAGAGAAATTAATAAACATTCCCATTTACCATTGCAACAAAAAGAATAAAATACCTAGGAATAAACCTACCTAAGGAGACAAAAGACCTGTATGCAGAAAAGTATAAGACACTGCTGAAAAAAATTAAAGATGATACAAATAGATGGAAAGATATACCATGTTCTTGGATTGGAAGAATCAACATTGTGAAAATGACTATACTACCAAAGCAATCTACAGATTCAATGCAATCCCTATCAAACTAGAACTGGCATTTTTCACAGAATTATAACAAAAAAGTTCACAATTTGTATGGAAACACAAAAGACCCCAAATAGCCAAGGCAATCTTGAGAAAGAAAAACGGAGCTGGAGACATCAGGCTCCCTGACTTCAGACTATACTACAAAGCTACAGTAATCAAGACAGTATGGTACTGGCACAAAAACAGAAATTTAGGTCAATGGAACAGGATAGAAAACCCAGAGATAAACCTACTCACATATGGTCACCTTATCTTTGATAAAGGAGGCAAGAATATACAATGGAGAAAAGACAGCCTCTTCAGTAAGTGGAGCTGGGAAAACTGGACAGCTACATGGAAAAGAATGAAATTAGAACGCTCCCTTACACCATACACAAAAATAAACTCAAAACGGATTAAAGACCTAAATGTAAGGCCAGACACTGTCAAACTCTTAGAGGAAAACATAGGCAGAACACTCTATGATATAAATCACAGCAAGATCCTTTTTGACCCAGCTCCTAGAGAAATGGAAATAAAAACAAAAATAAACAAATGGGACCTAATGAAACTTAAAAGCTTTTGCACAGCAAAGGAAACCATAAACAAGATGAAAAGACAACTCTCAGCATGGGGGAAAATATTTGCAAATGAAACAACAGACATAGGATTAATCTCCAAAATTTACAAGCAGCTCATGCAGCTCAATGTCAAAAAAACAAACAACCCAATCCAAAAATGCGCAGAAGACCTAAATGGGCATTTCTCTAAAGAAGATATACAGATTGCCAACAAACACATGAAGGAATGCTCAACATCAATAATCATTAGAGAAATGCAAATCAAAACTACATTGAAATATCACCTCACACCAGTCAGAATGGCCATCATGAAAAAATCTAGAAACAATAAGTGCTGGAGAGAGTGTGGAGAAAAGGGAACCCTCTTGCACTGTTGGTGGGAATGTAAATTGATACAGCCACTATGGAGAAGTGTATGGAGGGTCCTTAAAAAACTAAAAATAGAACTACCATATGACCCAACAATCCCACTACTGGGCATATACCCTGAGAAAACCATTATTCAAAAAGAGTCATGTACCACAATGTTCATTGCAGCTCTATTTACAATAGCCAGGACATGGAAGCAACCTAAGTATCCATCGACAGATGAATGGATAAAGAAGATGTGGTACATATATAGAATGGAATATTACTCAGCCATAAAAAAAATGAAATTGGGTCATTTGTAGTGAGGTGGATGGATCTAGAGTCTGTCATACAGAGTGAAGTAAGTGAGAAAGAGAAAAACAAATACCACATGCTAACACATATATATGGAACCTACAAAAAAAAAAAAAATATATATATATATATATATATATATATGGTCATGAAGAACCTAGGGGCAAGATGGGAATAAAGATGCAGACCTACTAGAGAATGGACTTGAGGACACGGGGAGGGCGAACGGTAAGCTGGGACGAAGTGAGAGAATGGCATGGACATATATACACTACCAAATGTAAAGCCAATAGCTAGTGGGAAACAGCCGCATAGCACAGGAAAATCAGCTCAGTGCTTTGTGACCACCTAGAGGGGTGGGATAGGGCAGGTGGGAGGGAGAGAGACGCATGAGGGAAGAGATATGGGTATATATGTATATGTATAACTGATTCACTTTGTTATAAAGCAGAAACTAATACACCATTTTAAAGCAATTATACTCCAATAAAAAAGAATTCAGTCCTGACATGTTAAGGCTGAGATGCAAATCAGACATTGAAATGGAAATACTGAATGAACAGATATGAGTCTAGGATGCAAAAGAGATAAGTGGGTAGAGATACAAATTCAGGAGTTACCAGCATGTTGATGGTATTTCAATTCAAGGAATGGATGTGATGAGTCAGAGAGAGAGAGAGTATAGACACATTGTGAAGATAGTTTTGTTGTGAAAGGGAGCAGATATCTCGATAGGAGTCAGGGCGTCCTATAGCATCAAGTGAGATTGCCTTCATTTTTTAAGACAAAGATATTAAAGTCTATTTATTGAGTTCTATGGGTCAGATACTATGCCAATTGCTTCAAATTATTCCAGGAGGGAAAAATTTATACTCTAAGCAGATAGCAGACAAGATAATGGAGGAGCAATTGGTCACGGCCTTGGTTTCCCCCACAACAACTGTGCAGACCTGTCTGCACAAATGTCTGCACTATTGGGGGATAGATGGGTAGGCCCCAGCTCCCTGGACTGCCTTAAGGAGGCACAGGAGCTGGGAGAAGACGCAAAGCTACAGGTTTACCTTGGAGCCAGCTGAAAAGAGAGCAGACTCACAAGTGCTGGTGCTTGGATTTAGCCAGGCTCCTCCGAGCACCTCCTGCATGCCCCAGCCCCGGGGCCCTAACACTTTCCTGCCCTGCAGCCTGCAGTACCAGCACGCAGACACCTTCACCACAGGGTTTGGTTTTGCTGGCTTGAAGACAAATGGTCTTAGAGTTCATTAAGACACATAGCTTCATATGGCTGCTCCAGCCCCACTTCTTAGCATTCTTAATTCTCTTCTGGGGCTAATGACAACATCTATAGACAATAGATTATTTTTAAAAAATCACCTTTTAAACAGGAAATGAGAAGGCATTTGATGCAGAATTTTTGCATGATGACATAGAAATAATTTAAATATAATTAGTGTTTGTTCTGAATGTTGGTAGACCCTTCATAGCTTTGTTACAATGAAACCTTGAACTGAAGATACTTAATAAAATAACCTCTAAAAAAACAAACAAACAAACAAATAAATAATTTACTCTTAATAAAGCCAAGAGTTAAGTACTAGTATTTGCCCATTTATTAGATGAGAAAAGAGATTTATAGCAAATCTAATTAAATTGTTCAGGGTAGAAGACTAGAAATTGGCAGAGTTAAGTTTTGAATCCCCATATTTTGACTCCAGAACTGCCATGTTGTATTTCCTGCTACCATAAAATGTTTGTATGTTAAAATAAGTGGAAAAATAGAGACAAGGATTAACAGTATGGGAGGTATTAAGATTTATAGAACAAATAGAATTTTTGACTATTGCAATAGGGACAAAAGGAAAAAAAAAAAAAAGCAAGTGCAGCAGGGTTACTTACAAATCGATTTTGTACTAGGAAGATGAAAAAGATCTTTCTGATACATTTTGTACTCCAAGAAGTATGGTGAGTTGCCCTTAGTGACAAGAAAGAGGGAAGGGATATGACAGTTTTAAAGAAAGATAACATAGGAAATAGTTATATTGGATAATGGCTATCTTAGAAGATCAAATTGAAGAAATAACACCAATGCAGAACAAATTTACAAAGAAATGGAAAATATGAGCAAAATAATATGAGATATGGAGGAGAGATCTGGGATACCTAATGTATGAATAATATAATTACTATTGACAAAGGGAACAGATGAAAAATAATGAACAAAGAAATAATAGAATACCAGTTCACTGAACTGAAGAAAAAAACTTGAAATTTCAGAAAGGACTGTTGAGTTCCAGGCATAATTAACATGACACACAAACATATTGTTGTAAAAATTTATAAACTACAAAGTTACAGAAAAAAAAAGAGTAAAACGTCTTCTAACTTCCATAAGCCCAATGGAAGCCGGAAGATAATGGAACACTATTTTCAAAGTGTTCATAAGAGAAAATAATCATTAACCTTAACTGCAACTCCAACAAAACTACCTTTAAATCATGAAGATAAATAAGTATATATTCAGAGAAAAATAAGAGTGTTTACAACCCACAGAAGCTCATAAGAGGAAATTTCTAAACAAAGAAGGAAATGAAACCAGAAGAGATGTGTGGCAGAGACAGCCCTGTGTGTTCATCAGCCTCTTTCCGCTGTGTGGTGACTGCCCTCAGCTGGAGGCCGCACTGTAGGTTCTGACTAATGAGCCACAAAAGGGAGGGACATGTAATCCAGAGCAGCAGCACAATATGATGAGGTCTTCATTGGCTTGAGTCTCTGACTTATTTTAAGGAGAAATGGCTCCACTCACCTTCATTTGACATTTGGCGTGAGTGAGAAATACATTTTTGACAGTTAACCTGCTAAGATTTCAGGGTTAATTTGCTGCTTCAGCTTAACCTGCCTATTCTGGCTAATACAAAAAAGTTAAAATAAGAAAATGAGCAAAGATATTAATAAACATGTAGAAATCCAAACAAACATGATTTGTAACTCTATTTAAGAGAACAACAAAATAGAGTGAAGATGTTTAATTTGTAGAGTTAAGAAATATCAGAATTGAGGTAGTATTGTAGCTAACCAACAAAATCCATTGCCTCTTCTTCTTGGTACATTTCTCAACTCCTCTTGCAGTCATTTGTGGCCATATGACTAAGATGGTCTCCATGACTTTTTCCCCTCAGGGCTACTTAGAACGGAGATAATCTCCAAGATGACCTTAGGAGTCAACATTTCAAATATGCTTAGAGCTACAAGGTGGAAGCACACTGAATCCTGAATCACTGCTTGAAGTGACCACCAACATTTTTTCCTGGACTTTCACCTGAGTGAGAAATAAATTTTTTAAATGTAAATTCACTAATATGTTTGTGGTTTATCAAATAAAGGCAGTTAAAGAATATTTAATCTTAAAATGTTCAGGCCACTTGCAAAATTGACCCCATCCAGTCCATAAAGGAAGTCTCAATGAATTTCAGAAAAAGAAGTATCAGATCATTTTCTCTGACCTAAGTGCAATTATAATGGAAACCAATAAAAAGATTAATTAAAGCAAGGCATCTGTTAAATAAGAAATCAGACATAAATAACTCTTAGGTCAGAAAATAAATACTACTAAAATTTTTAAACATTTAGGTCTGAAAGATAATGAAATTACAATGTGTCAAAATGAGTACAATATAGCTAAAAAAGTAGCTAGAGGAAAATTTATAGTTTGAAATGCTATATTAAAAAAGAAAAAGGCTGAAAATTAAAAGCTGAAGATCTAACTTAAGGTAAAAAAGGAACCCAAGCATAGTAGAAAAAAATGAAATAAGAACAGAAATTAATGGAAATAGAAAATAAATTTTAAAGAGAACTATTATCATCTTCATTTTTACAGGAAAATAATCCAAGGAATAGAGAAGGTTAATAATAAAATCCAAAGGGAATTCTTCAGCACAACCAACAGACAAAACTTTGGTGAAATTAATCAAGGGAAAATGATAGAAGATACAAGTATATAAAAATAGGAGTGAAAAATGGGTCAGAACTACAGCTACAATAGCATTTCTAAAGCTACCATGTGGGAAGATCAGCAGAAACAACAGCAACAGCTTCCACTTTGGTATTGGGTTCAACTTCAAAGTCAGCATTTTGGAAGCTGAATAGCCTATTGCTTACTTCAACATTATAGCTGACGTCCCTGAATTCTGTATTATCTATGCCTATGTGATTACATAGTTTCCTTTCATAAATAATCACTGTACCTATGTTAATAGGAACAAGGTATATCATTTGAATTTATTGTTAATAACCAAATACTTTCAAATATAGGCAAACATTTTAAATATAACTTGAAAGAAAATCTCCTTCTGAATTTTATATGGGAAATTGTATCAGTCAACTGAAGTATAAATGTTGAAAGAATCATTGAAAGAATCAAATACTGTAATAATTAGTGATGCTGTGAACACTTACTTTCATGGACAAAATGATTATCAAGATCTAGATATGTGGGGAAACAATGACAATGAAAACATTAAGATAGAGTATGTTTGCTACATAATTTTATATAGAAAATTTTATGCTTTTTAGAGCTCTCAAGTACTGTAAATTGACATAATACAATACAATACAACACAGAATCATAGGGTTTAGATAATAGATAATTCTAATCTGGGTAGAATTATTTAGTATATTAGCTCCAGCAGACATACTGTAAAGTGACCCCCAATGAGTCATACCCTTGTATAATCTCCTCTCCTTGATTGCAGTGAAAGTTGTGTCTTGTTTCTATCCAAAAGAATATAACAAAGATGATGAGATGTCACTCTTTGATAAGGTTACCTTATATGCCAAAGGTGATGGTTTGTCATTCCACTGATTACGTTATGTTCTCTATGACTGTTTTAGCATACTAAAGAGAGAGACGCTCATTTGCTAGTCTTAGAGAGGCAAATGGCTGTGGCCTAGAGAACACTATATGACAGGGAAGGTGAGGTGATGCCTTGAGGAACTGAATTCTGCCTACAGCCAGTGAATTTATTGACCATTCATAATCTGTATCATGATGCATGGATTTGGGCTTTGAGGTTGGTCTAGCATGGTATGGATTCTTAGCTGGTGACTTACTAGTTGTATGACTTTTGTTTTTTCCAAGTCTTCTGAAAATAAGGGTCTGCAATGGCAATATAAGAACAATGTTAGTTGTCTTTCAGTGTTATTGTGAGGGCTGAAGATAATGTATGTAAAATGTCAGACACATAGTAGGTTCTCAATTATGGTTATTAACAGAGTTAAGGAGTGGAGATCACCAAACTATCCAAACCTCTGCTTTTAATCTGGTAATAGCACTCATAACATCATTAGGAGGCAAAGGAAGGCCCTTGCCTGGTACATAATGTGTTCACTAAGAGGCAGCTATCCAAATACTAACGCTGCCTTTTCTTTCATATGTATACATATACATATACATATACATATATATATATACATATACATCAGGAGAGAGAGAGGGATAATGCCAATACCAAAAGTAGCTCATCTGAAGAAATTTTCTCTTTTTTAATTGAAGTATAGTTAATTTACAATGTTGTGTTAGTTTCAAGTGTATAGCAAAGAATATATATATATATATATATTCTTTTTCAGATATTTTTCCATTATAGGTTATTACAAGATATTGAGTATAGTTCCCTGTACTATACAGTAGACCTTGTTGTTTACCTATTTTACATATAGTAATGTGTATATGTTAATCTCAAACCCCTAATTTATCTCCCCCCCATGAACTTTTCTAAACACTAAAGTTGCCAAAAAAATTAGGATCTGTGATCAGTTCTGCAACCACTTTTTTATTCTGAAAATATTCTTCGAGATGTTTCAGGGAAGAGTCTATTTCTCCTATAAGTTATCATTACCATTTCTCTTTCAGAAAATGAAGGCATAATTTTTGGGAAGGAAGTGGATGCAAATATGCATCTTCCACTGTGTTCTTTACATCTTCCAGCATCCCACAATTCCATCTCTTACTCTGCAGTCTCAGGATTCAGATCCATCCATTGTGTAATTATATGTTCTTCAAGAGAAATTGATGAGAATGTGAGTACTCAGAAACAGTGTCTTGTTTCCTCAGATAAAACACAATATTTTATATTTCTACAGATGACTTGAAAAGCTGGGACAATCAGTACCCATCACTCCTCACTCAGAAAGAATGTACAGCCCTGCTGCCCAGAAAGCATTGGTTCTCATGTGTGACCTCAAACAGCAAACACACACTGTCAAGCTCTAGGATTTTAGATTCAGATGAGCTTAATAGTTCTATCTTATCTATGAAGAGCACTTAGCAGATTCAAAGTACTTTCACACAGACTATCTCCTTTGACCCTCTCAGGCAGAAGGTATTATTATCCTTGTGTTACAGAAAGGAAAAAATATGTATATAAGTGCAGAAGAAGTAGGTGCCTTTCTCACACCCACTTCATAAGTAAATGCAGGGCCAAACCTAGCTCCTGACATCTCTTCTCCTTAATGGTGATTATGATTCAAAACTTATAATGGATGTACTTTCCTACAATGATGACCTTGAGCTTTTGAGATTTGATGAAACTTGGGTTTGAATCTCAGCTCTTCCTTTTATTAGCTATGTGACTACAAGCAAATAATTTAAACTCTTTACAATATCATTTTCTCACTTGTAAACTGGGGTAATAATTGGGTATTTAGAGTTATGAAAGATTAAATGAGATAATATTTGCACAACACTCAACACTTATTAGAACCTCAATGTTAACTCTAATAACTGTCATAGGAAAACTTGTATTCTGCAATCTTTTATGAATAATTCTCCATCTACATAGGAAATATTCAGTACATGACACCAATTTCTAGTGAATAGAGATGGTTCTAAGTATATAAAAAAAATCTTTACTATTTGTAAAAATGGAATAAATTTCTTTTCCTGGGGTTCATAAAAAATGAAACTCTTATCAAGTTGCACTTCAAATAATATAGTTTTTTCCATCCTCTCAAAAAGACATATTTTCACAGGCAAATGAGGCAAAATATGCCTTTTGTCATTCTAAAAACCCAAGTGGGACAGTTTCAGTGAAGTCTCAGGAATATATATGTATATATATATTTTTAAATGATGAAAATTCTTTCTCCAAGACCATAACTATTTTATCTTTACATCTAGGTAAACTCCCCTATATAGAATCCCAATCAAGAAAAAAACATAAAGCTATATGTTACTATAGAACTTGGTAAATGTATGTTTTTCATTGATTTTGGACTGTCTTGTCAAAATTACTTGATATTTTGGCATCAGGTAGACAGACACAGCTTCAGAGAAGGCAAGATAGAAATTATATTTCCTCAAAGACAGGATATGGGCAGGCAGGTATTAGAGTGAATGTTTCAAATATTTTACGTTAGTGGCTGCTTTGTTTAGTTTTCTTTATGTTTATATTTTTAATGTTAATATGATACATATTGGCAATGTCAGGAGAAGAACTGAAGTAATTGCAAGTCAAACATCTCATTGTAGCGTAAATGTGACCATAATAAAAATTTTCATTGTTTCTCAGAATGAAAAATAAATCAAATAACCATTTGTTTCTAGAATGTAAACTAAAACAAGAGGTCCCAAAATTAGCTTTAGAGATTTGAATTGTGACTTAATGTGTTCTTAGAAGGAGCAACCAGAATAAGATATACATATGATTCCCAAAAATTAAACAAGGGATCTTTGTCCCAGTTAGAATGTTAGTTTTTCAGTAAATGAATTCAAAAGGTATGAATTCAAAATAGAGCTACAAAACAGATATTGATCCTATTCCAAACTTCTTTGCTGGTGAGTAAAAGAAACCACGCAAGTCTATTATTACTAAGCGATGACTTCAGATGGCATCAGTAATGATCCCACTTTCTTGGAACATCATGTGGATGATACGCATCATCACTGAGCTGAGAACACAATGAAAAGAATCGTTGAACTGCCACTCAACAAATGGCTCTCAGAGCCAATAATTTTTATCTTAAATGTAAATGAATGAAAAACATATGGAAAGAAATTTAGTTCATGGAGTGACTGAAGGCTTGTGGAAGAGTGCCAAGAAAAAGAAGATCATCTTCATGCATTATATTCCAAGCATCTTTGGTTTCAAGCTTCATAGCTTCTAGGAGATTTCCCTGCCCAAAAATACGCACAGGGAGTCCTGTTGTTTCCATTACGCTGTGGATAGCTTGTACAGTTCAGTTTCAAATATTTTGCAGGGCAAAGATCTTGGAACACCCTTCTGGAAGAGATTTCTGTGATTAGATACTGTCATGAGTGGCCCGACAAGTGAGAAAACTGTTCTCCCCTCTGAGCTGGGACAGGTGGGAGGGGTATGACCAACAAGGCTACTTTTGTCTCTCTAGGGGTCCTGGTTTTGCTGCCTCATTACTGTGCAGTTAGCAAATGGTTTTAGAAGATTTTCTCCCACTTTGCCTCTCTTAATATTCTGTTTCCCTCCTGAATTAGTTAAGGTTCTTTGGGTTACATTTAATAACAGAAATCAAATTGAGCCAATACAAGTAAAGAGGAAAGAAATGAGGCAGGCAGTAGCGAAAAGCCTTAGGGAGTGCACAGCACTCAGCCTCTCCATCTTATATCTTTGGTCCTCTTATCACATGTGCTTCACTTTTGACTCTCTACAGTTCAACTTTCTTCATCTCTTCGCATAAGGGGGAGAAAAATTGTCATTTCTGAACCTAAAATGACTGGCCGCCTCTCAACCCTGATTACAAATTCCTGAGGAAGAAGTAATCTGAATGGTCTTAGTGAGGAGCACCTCCCCCATCAGTCCAGTCACCTAAGGTCAGGGTTGTGGGGTCGTAAATGACATACACTGTTCTCAGATCTAGGGTATGGGGTTGACATGTGACAAGCAGTTCTGAAAGAATGGGGACTGAGTTGAGCCTAGAGATTGTCTCTACATTTTATTTTTCATCGCCGTGGGAGAGATGTTACTATAGACAGGAATATTCTGTATCCCTTTATTTTGCAACTAGAGCCCTTTTCCCCCTTCTGGAACACTACTTTGGTTTTTGTTTTTAATATGGCCACACCAAACAAAGAGTGATACAGGGAAAAGTTTTGCAAAGAGTTTGCAGTTGAGGCGGTGCTCGGTGAACAACTATGGTAATTTAGTTATCATACCTCATGGTGAACTCTTGTTCTTCCGAGAACACTTAAAGGTCATAGTTCTGTTCTGGCTCCTCCTAACCTTGCTAGCGTGCAGCCCAAAAACCAAGAGAGAGGGAAATAATGCCTCTAATTCACTATGGGATCTATGAGACATAAGCTTTAAATAAAGAATGTTCTAAATAATAAGAGCTACAAAATTGTGAGAAATGTTGAGGTGATTTATTATGCCTTCTTTCCTAAGGCATCTCTTACCATGTCAAGTTTCCATATGATGCTATGTTTTAAAGAGAATAGTTAAAATAATCATCAAGAACAAGAAACACATACAATTAAAGTGTGTAGGATACAGAACTGTACTTATATGATTTACAATGTATTCCAACAGTTGATTTTTATAGAGCATTGCATAGGGGTTATAAAGTGGATGTAGGCATCAGAAGGTCTTCAACTCCAAACCCAGCTATGCTTCTTACCAATGGTATGACTGGGGCACACTTTTAGCCTCTTCATCTTTGATTTTTTTCTAAATACTTGTATGTGAGTAATAAAATCTGCTTCACAGAATTTTTGTGAAGATTAAAATAGGTACCTCTGGTCTCTAGTATATAGCACACATTTGACAAATATTAGGTATTATTAATTTGTTTTACTTTTTACAACAACTCTGTGTAGCAAACACAGGCAAGTGACCTAGGAGTTATGTTGCTAATACTGGAAATCAATAAACCTAAGGTAAACTGTCCATGATTACATGAATTTGCCACTTACCATTCAGCTACTTTACTTACATTTAATGACAAAAATCTAATATTTCTTTGTGCAAACAAAAAATAAAAATCAAGGGAAGTGGGAAGGACCTAGAACAAGGAACTAAAGAGCCTTGGCTGTTAGTGCAGAGCAGGCTGGGCATTCCCAGTGTCTATTCTCCCATCCTTCTTTATTCATCAGATTGTGGCTTTTAAAAGGGCTCATCATCACTGAGAACAAAGACCACATTTTCTAGTCTTCCTTGCAGCTACACGTGGTCAATTAGCTGATGGAATGTTAGCATGTGCCTGGTGCTCAAATACCAACAAGTTTTCTTCAACTGAGGTGTTCACTCCTTTTGTCTTTCTGTTGTCTGCAATGGGTACATGATGGCTGGAGCTCCAACAGTTTCTTGGACCACATGAAGACCTCAAGATCTAAAGTCAGGATCTGAAGTCAGAGCAGAGAGAGAGAATAAACCTAGATCCCTCTGCTGTGGACACATCAACCCTAGAATCCATCATTTTGAAGGTAAGAAGGAAATATAAAATCTTGACTAAATCATAAAGATTTGGGATTTTTTTCTGATACTTGCAACTAAATTCAACCTTGACTATTTTATCAAAATCATCCAAACACAAGAGTGTACTGAGTGTGTGATAGGCTAAGTATGTGCCAGGCTTTGAGGTCATACATAATGCCAGATATTCCTGAGGAACTTTCCAGCTAGCTAGGAAAATAATACATGTACTTTAAGGAAATCATGATACGACCAACCTACAAAGATGACAGAGATACCAGCACCATAATACAAATATTAACCAGGCTTAACTGAATGAAACTTATAATCAGGGAAATGGCAGAGCACACACTCTGCTCCAGACTTGCATTACTGGAGGTCTGCTGAGACCCAGTTTGTCATGGCTCGAAGTACCATAAGAAGCATCCCAGAAGGAAGGGACCCATCCATACCTTCGATATGCAGCACTTTAGAGGGTTAGAGGCTAGAGAACAAGGAAGTTCTCTGGATGAATAAGTGGAGTCAGAAAAGAAGGACTCTTAGAGCTGAGCAGCTCCTATCAGCCTGAACTGCATGACTGCATGACCCCTAGGCTAGTCTACTTGTCTTAAATGACCAGTTTGCCTCACCGGGCACCACTGGCTCAGGTGACACCATCTTATGCTGCACCACACAGGAAAAGCTGGTTTGGGTGTTTCGCCACAGTTCCAAGAGAAGCACTGTGAGAAATGGTGTGGATTACAGTGAGGTGAGGGGAGAAGTTTGGATCAACTTGAAATGGTGGGAGAGGGGAGAGGATTAGACCAAGTGTTTTATAGGTTAATTTAATAAAAAAAATATAGAACTCACTCTTTACCAATCATTAATTTCATTTAATCTTCACAGTAGCTTCATGAGGGAGGTACTACTATTTTTTCCCATTTTTGAGATGAGAAAACAAACATAGAGATGTTGAATGTTGATGGCTGTGTAAGCTCACACTGGAGTTGGGATTTGAATCAAGGTAGCAGGAATCCCTACCCCCCCATGTTCCCTCTCCATGAGGCTGTCCCCCAGTTAAGGAAAGCAGCTAACATTACCTGATATGTATGCTATGTGCAGCACTGTGCTAAATACTCTATAGACATGATTTCACTTAATCCTCAGAATAACCCTAAGAAGTGGATGCTGTACTAGCCCCTTTTTATAGATGAGTAAAACACAGATCAGGATAATTAACTTAATCATCCCAAGGTGCAACAGCTTTAAAATGAAAGAGCTAAGATTTCAACCTTAGTCTCATAGACTCCAGAGTGTGTGTTGATAACCACCACACCATATTATGGAATGTACAAGATGGATGAAGGAAGAGAGTGAAGGGGACATTAATGTAATTCAAACTGGGTCGAGGAAGGAACTGGAATCTAAAATGGGAGAGCCAGGGACAATGAGAACCCATGCATACTTGTATCATTAATGCAATAATTTAATTTTCCTTTTAAAATGGTATGTTTTATTCATTGGTATAAATATAATCATAAACTGCATTGCATGGGAAAGTTTAGGAAGGAGCGGGTTTCAACTGCAGAAGATGTAAAATTAACAAAGACCCCTTCTGAAGTTTAGCTTGGGAGGCCCAGAATTTAAATTTATACCCCCCAGCTGGACTGGAAAAATATAAAAGCCAAACGGCCAAGTTAGCCTTGGAATCCTCATATTGCCCTCCAAGAAGCATACGTTCTGATTGAGTGTTGAGCACAGCAGGAAATATCATTACAGACCTGGAATCCAGATTTCTACCAGAAAATGCGAAGCATCTGGCAGTTTTGAAAGGTAATCTTTCCAGATTTACTTTCACATAAACTATACTCCACTCCAGCACCAGAAATCATGGGGGAAGATTGTTTTTAATATAGTGGTTCAGAGAACAGCACAGGGAAATTTAAATGAAGACAGCATTTCATCTCCAGGTCTTGATTAGCAAAAATAGCACCCCTAGACCTTACTTATTTGTTAAGAAAGGTGGGCTCACTTGGATAGTCTTAAGACATTTCCCAATGCCTCCTATGTAGCACATTAATTCCCAGGGAATTCTGTGGGGCACTTCCTTTCTGAAGCAATTGGCCATTGATTACCCATTAGTATGGTGGTTGTTTTTTTTCTCTCCAGGAAGCTAACTGCAGTTTCAAATTATCTTCCACGACTTTGCTGTGAGCACAGCACCGAGTTCCTTTTTTATTAGTTGGAAAGACAGTTCCTTTTTTATTAGTTGGAAAGACAGTTTCTTGTTTTGTTTTTTTAAAATTACATCTCCAGTTTGAAATCCATGTGGATTAAAGGGAAATGCATTGCTTTCCTTTTTCTTTTCTTTTTTCTTATTTTTGGAAATAAATGTAGATTGAACTATGCTTAAATAATTGAGAAAACATTTTCATAGCTTTCATTGTACTCCTAACATCTCTTAGATGATTTCTCTCAGCACAAGACCTATTTATTATAAGCAAGAGAAGGTCAAAGTATAGGTTAATCTCAGAGGGAGAAATAGAAACTAGAGCAAAACAGAACAACTTGAGAAATTCTGAATGTCAAAGTATGCCATGTTCTCAACATCATGAAATGGAAACAAGAGAGTTAAAGAAAAAAAAAGGACATCTTGGAAGTAGTCATTTGTAACAAAATGCACAATGTGAGATATTTGAGCTGCAAGTGAAATATGAAAGCCAAGCTGAAAATGTACATTATCAAGAATTGTTAGACAACACTGCATTATTGTTTTTCCAAAAGCAGAGAATGAATTTGGATCTAAATTACAGTGAAAGCAAATGTGTAAAAGAAAAGTTTATTTCTTATTGTCTGTCTATAATTGATTGTGTGACAAATAGTTGCACTGTTATTGTGTATGGTAGATAAGTAACTTGGGTAGAAATCTTGCCCTACATGGCACCCAAACAGCTATTTATCATTGGCCTAATTATCAAGTTAATGAGATGCTAATTTCTATATTCATAAGGCATGCATGAGCAAGTACAAGTGTATGAAAAACAGGGTTTAGTGACAAACTTAACAAATAAAATAGCAAGGTATTGGTAAATAAACACAAATGGTTTTACAATCGAGGACTAAACTCATTGGGAAACTGTATGGTTCCAGGATGCACGCCCACCGTCTACTGTCTTTAATGCATATACAGCATTGACGGCAGCTTTCTCTACCTCCATAGTTTTGATTCAGCTCCTGCTGTGTCTGTAGAACTCCTATTACAGTTGCTCGATGGGGCAGAATCAGACAGACTGTGCAGATTTATGGATGGCTATTTCAATCCCTATGGGATTGTGGTTCCAGGCTTCCAATTTCCCCAGCACAATATGGGATGGCCCTTTTTAGGAAAAAAATATTGGGAAAATCCTTGAATAAACACTGCAGTGAAACATGCTTTTCCCTTCTCCCAGTCAACAGTGCCCCTGTGGGTATAGTTTGTATAACATCCAGATTTGGGGTTTCCTTATTGATTAGGAGAGAGGAACTGTTATTTAAAATAATAATAATAACAATAAGAGAGGTAATAGTAAGACTTAAGAAGTTAAACCAAATAGTAAAGCACATAGCCATTTTCAAAATTCATTTTTAAGGCCCGTAGTGGCAGAAAGGAAAATGATTTGGGTTTTGGGGGAAGTAGAATTTGAAACTTTGAACGTGGTGGTGACATGCTGACTTATACCATCTCCTTCCTGCCATAGAACATAAGGTCATTAAGAGTGCTCTTAGGGAACAACTAATCTGTCATCACAAGGTTAGGCACCTTGAGGACCTACTCACACCTTTCCTGTCTGTATAATATCATGCAGAAGAAAAAAAAATGGTGGGTTCAGAAAGGCTGGTTTGCCCTCAGAGCAGAGTGACACAGCCTGACAATCAACTTTCCCTGGTTCATTTTTCGGAAGGCAGCCACTTGCATGGTGTGTTGAACAGTTCACAGTGAAAATAAAGCCTGGAGAAGATGGCACCAAGAACGTGGATTGTGTCTTTTTCAAATAGCCTGCTACATGACAATCCTGATTGAAAGGTGTGGAGTGATGTCAAATCAAAAGTTGTACCGTTGTTCCCTTCCTAAACTGAAAGCCTACAGAAGGGCTAAGTGAATGAAGGGAATGCACTGTAATATGTTCCCAATTATATTTTAAATCTCTGTTCTTGAAAGTAACCAAATTACAAGAGCTGGTTCCTTCATTCTAATGACATTATTATTAATGAAAACTCTACCTTGCATTTTATGTTTATCACATGTTGATTTATAGGAATTTTCCAGTAAGCCTGAGAATTTAGACTACATGTAAGTCAAGCTCATCATTTTACAGTGTAGTTATGGAAGCCCAAGTTATAAAGGTCGTTTCTGACAGAGCCAGGACTAGAACTCTGAAACTTTGTTCATTCTCTTTCCCTTTCTACTTCAATAATCAAGCTGGAAGATGATCAGGGTGTTTAACATGTCATGCTTTGCAAATTTGCTTGTAACAAGCAAAACAGAAAAGTGTCTGATATCTGACATGATTATAAAATCAGACCTTCTGATTTTTCTATACACACTAACAATTAGTCATGTGTCCCTAGGGAATAAGAGTACAATTCACCACATAGAATTAGAATTCTCTGCTATTAACAGAATACCTCATTTTCTAATAGAACTTTTTTTCCTGGTTATTCAAAAGGGACTTAAGAATTTTCTGAGGACACCAATTCATTCACTTCAACAAACATCTATAGAGAACTCATCACATAATAGGAATCCCAGAAAGCACAGCCCTGTTATGGGGTTGTGTCCTCCATAGTGGAAATTGCAGAAATTTTCCAGGCAGTTCAGGTGCTGTTGAAGCAAACAGTGTACTAGAATTACAAGGCTGAGCCCATGATGTTGTTCAAATCCAACTAATTATAAAATTATTTGATTCTGTTGGCTTGAGTCAAAACTACCTTAATGAATTGTCATGGACAAATTTTAATTATAATGATTTCTTTAGACCCAGGACTATGAGTGGTAGTGATTTGCAGAAATAAAGCAGAGTCAACTCTGGGATTTTGGAGGTGAGATGGAAACACAAACAGCAGTGGGCTAGCCCAGAGTTCTCAAACTTTAGTAGGCATCAGTGACGACCAATCTTTGACTTTCTGAATCAGAGTCTCCAAAAGAGGAATGAATACCTTTATTCTTAATAGGATTCTTAGGTAAACTTGACATTTACTTAAGTCTGAAAATCCCTAGGTAGTTGTTTCAACTCCAAGAAGTCAAGAATTTATCTCATGAAGTTCTGAGTTATCTGAATAAGTATTCTTAAATGAATGAATTAACAACAAAAAAAAGGGGAAACCCAGGAAAGTATGATAAAACCAAAGATAAGAAGCAAAGAGTAGGATGAAATCAAAGCAAATGAGGATGTCTTAGGTCAAAGTTCCAGGATGACCAAAATCAGAACAGCACCTAGGAACAAAGAAATTCCCCCAAATCAGATCCAACGAAGTCAAAATCACCCACATGGTCTTTGTGGAACTGAGCGTGTATGAAAACTACTGTTGACCGAGCAGCATCTCACACAAGCTGCCTGATTTCCTCAGATTATGATGCACCTTATTCACATTTGCATCTGTCTGAAATTAGGATGCTCCTCACATTTGAGGCATGTTACCACTTCTACTGTCCTGCATTGAACTCGCTCTCATTTCTCCTTCTTCCCGGAAGCTTTTATATTTGTTCTTGCCAGTCACCCGAGGGCACTATTAAGCCGAGACCATTTCAAATTAAATCCTCTACTGAGGATTTTTGGACCATACTAATGCTGTGAATTCAGACTGCAAACATGCAAAAGTGGTAGAGTGTAGTTCAAATTTTCACGGGAGATATTTTTCCCCCTTCCTGCATCCAGTGTCAATGTTGAAACATGCAAGTTTCCTTAACCATCTTTTCCTGAATTTTGAGTTTAATTTTTATTTGTCCCTGCAGTGAGGATTTAAGATGGCTTTTGTAGAAATCAGCTATTAGAATCCCAGAGTGTATACCTCTTCCTCTCTTCTCTCTCTCTGTCTCTGATTTAGTTTAACATTAAATACTATTGCATCTTACAATCAGGAACATTTATATGTGATAAAATATAGGTTCTCTTTACTGAGATTATCTAAAATTCACAGCTGAGCAGCCTTGAGTTTCTAGGGGGAATAATGAGCATGCCTACATCTGCCAAAATGAAGCTGTGACTAAGAAACAAAGTTCACATCTTGACAACTACTTTTGATTCCATAGGGTTGTGGAAATTGAGACAATGACCCTCAGATTTCATTAGCCACTTTAGGTTATCTTAGGGCCATTTGCCACATTTGTAGATTCATTGTGAGATTATCTTTCTTTTCTCCTTGTACAGTGCCCAGCATATACTAGGTGCTCATCTAATGTCTACTGAACTCTGTATTCTAGAGTATGTCTGTCTAAACCCTACTGGAGTTGGCTCAGCCCTCAAAACAGAAGTTCTTCCTCACACTGGTTTCTGAAATCTGTCTGGCAAACACTTCTGGGCAACATTAGGAAATTATACATGGTTTCTGGATAGATGCTTTAATAAAATTCTTAACATCTGAAGATTTGAAAAAAAAAAATGTTGCTCTCTGTTGTTGATGCAGCTGGTGGGATCAGACATATTTCTGGGTTTTGCTTTGCTTTTGTTTTGTTTTTTTCCCCTGAAGAAATTATTGCTACAAATTCTCACTTTAACTCAAGCCAGTTTTAAGAGCATAAAATGCATTTTAAGTGGTAATGGCTGGATGGATGATTCTCTGGCTTCACTCATAGTCTATTCATTGTCTCTCCCTCAACAAGACAAACCAGCTATTTGCAGAGTGCTCTAGATCTCAGGCTGCATTTCTTCCCCTTCGTCTGTTATTCTATTGCCACCCAAATTTGACTTTTTTTGACTTCAGGTTTTTGTCTCCTTAAAACATGAATTTCACATTTATCTTTCCTTTTATTTTTTTCTTGACTTTTATGGGGTGAGGGCCCCATAAAACTCTGTGGCCCTGCAGCTGTCTCCTAAAATAACTACTTTGAAGTGCTCTTAGCTCCACTCACTTCTTCCTCCCCAGCTGCCAGCCCATGGAGTCTGGGAGCAAACTCAGAAAGCAGAAGATCCTGTTCCAATTGTCAACAAAGCAAATTTTGAAGGAACAACCAACGGCATTATCAGCTCCGTATATCTCCAGTTTCTCAAAGAAATGCTATTTTAGTCTGTTCAGACTGCTATAACAAAATCCCGCAGACTGAATAGTTTATAAACAACAGAAATTTATTTCTTACAGTTCTGGAGGCTCGAAGTGTGACATCAGGGTGCCAGCAGGATCCAGTGAGGGACCTCTTCCAGGTCCCACACTTTCTGTTTTACCCTCAGGTGGCAGAGGGGCCTAGGGAGCTCGGTGGAATCTCTTATAAGAGAACCCCATGCATGAGGGTTCCACCCTCATGACCTAATTATAATACCTTCCAAAGCCCCCACTAACTAATACTATTACCTTTGGCAGTTAGGATTTGGGCAGACACATTCTGACGACAGCAAATAGCAATCCTATTATGTAAGACAATCCCAATCTTCTCTACATGTTCCAACATATGGATAATCAGTTGCATTTTCCTGAATTCCTCCAGTAACCTGAAATATAAAAACATGACCTCTTCCTGCCCTCTTTCCTTCCTTCCTTCCTCCTTCCTTTATCTTATCTTCCTTACTCCCTCCCTCTCTGCCTCCCCTTCCTTCCTTCATTTTATTTTTCCTTTTGCCTCAGATTCTATGACTTGAACTAATTGAGTATCATTATTTGGTAATGGTGATCATAAATCACTGACTGTCATCTTTATATCACACTCTCTACAAAAGGCAAATATGTCAAAGTATATTTGCCCATCATCATCACTTCCTGATCTCCGCACTCCTCAGGTCTTGTGATGAACTAAGAGAAGACACACATGTTTACATGGTTGCATTTAGTCTTTCTAGTCAAATAATTGGGATGATAAGAATCTTGATAAATTTACAGCAATAACTAACATTTTATTGAGTTCATACTGTATCAGACACAGTTAAAACTTTATATGGATTTTCTCATTGAATCCTATGAGGCAGATACTGTATTTCTAAATTTTATAGATAAGACAATTGAGCCCCAGAGAAGTTACACAACATTGCCAAAGTCAGGCAATACTAAGTTTAGGTTACAATCTTGATACAAATGTCTTGCCATTTGGGAAATTTTTTTTTCAAATAAATTAAAAATTCCATAAATAAGTACATAAAAGAACTTCCCTGTAACAAGGAGGGCATTTTAAAAAAAGAAATTGTACGAAGATGTACATAGTTTAAGACTCGTGCTAATGAGAGCAGATCCATTCTCTCAGCTGTATCATTCCATCTCCAGTATCAGGAATAGTCTTGGGGCTCTATAAGCCTGATATTCTTTGGGAAGACTTTTGTATAGTGAGATTAACAATTTCTTCAGGAAACACACTTGGTCATTCAAAGCCTATTTGCTAGAATGTTTCCCATTTTTAAGGATTCTTCAGAAGGGCATAATTACCAAGACACACTGTTTACTCCATTCCAGTGGATGCTTGGTGGCCCTTGACTCACTAGTTACCAAGTTTTTTAACTTCTTAGCTCACCACCTTAGCATCCCTTTGTTCTAAGAATAGCCTCTGGAATCTGTTTTCCTTTCCTAAGCAGTTTCTGGTACATAATTTTTCAGTAATATTCCCTGGGATATTTACTTTACAGATAGTGGTGCCATTTTGACCTTTATTCATTACAGACTAAGAAACAAGTCTGTAATCCTTCTATCGAGATCCTCTTTCAGCCTCTTCCCAATTCATCTTTCCCCCAACAATCACCAAGTCCTTGAAACCTACCTTCTTTTTCCCTTTCTGTTTAGACTTTTGCACAATTCTGTATTCCTAGAGCAAAATACCCATGTGTTTTCCTTTTTATTTTTGCATAGGCCAATCCTGAGGATTTAGACAGAACAGACAATCTTGGCAACCACAGGGAAGCTTTAGCTGCCCATGAGTACTTTAGGTAGGGATGGAAAAAGAGGTGCTTCTTTCTGGGCTTTTCCTACACACTAGGCGATTGCAATTCCTTCTTCTTCTGCTAAGTTCTCACGAGGCCCCACAGAATTAGTTCCCCCTATGTTAGTGGGTTGACGCCACCATAGTTTCCCTTAACTGAGCTCTGCCAACAGATGGGTCCCAAGGGTGCCTGTACAACAGGAACTAAGGCTGAAAAGTAACAGTGAGATGATAGATCCTCTTATATGTTTTACACACACAGATTGATAAGCTGTGAAACTATGTGGCTATTTTGTTGGCAAAAGAACTTGTTGTCATTGTTCTTTCTCAGAGCCACTGAAGTGCTGTGTCCAAGTCCCTGTTTATCCCTCTCTTCTTTCAACAGCTTTTAGGTATTTCCCAGGACCAGAAATTCCTCAGTCCCTCAATCATTTAAAATGATCTCATCAACAATGAGCTTGCTACATGGTTCTGCTTCTCAATCCTCATATATAACCTATTATATTATATTTGATGGCGTAAACTATACAAATTTCTGATTAAAGTACAGAAGGGGAGAATTAAACCAACCCCAAATGCAGGAAACATTTCTTACTTCTAGATGTTGTCGAAATCCTATACAGGCATACTTTGTTTTATTGTGTTTTGCTTTATTGCACTTTACAGATATGGTGTTTTTGACACATTGAAGGTTTCTGGCAGCCCTGAATTGAGCAAGTCTATTTCCAACAGCATTTGGTCACTTCATGTCTTTGTGTTACATTTTGGTAATACTCTCAATGCCAAAGATTTTTTTTTTTTATTGTATTTGTTATGGTAATCTGTGATCGGTCATCTTTGATGTTCTTATTGCAAAAAGATCAGCACTTGTTAAAGGCTCAAGTGATAGTGTTTTTTGGCAATAAAATATTTTTTAATTAAGATATGCATTTTTTTAAGACATAATCCTATGTACACTTAATAGACTACAGTATAGTATAAACATAACTTTTATATACACTGGGAAACCAAAAAATTTGTGTAACTCGCTTTACTGCAATATTCACTTTGTTGCTGTGGTTTGAAACTGAGGCAAGAAAGACAGGGCGAGGCCCAAGGACAGCCTCCTCATGTATATTCATTAAGCAGAAGGCAAAGCCACCTCCTTGTTTTGCACTTAATGAGGCCATGACTCATGGAGGAATGGCATCTAAAACAGACACTTTGTAACAACTGAGCAAGGAACTCTAACCTTGAAAACCATGGAACATGTGCAAATAAAAATGTACAGGTTGCTGATGATTGGGTGAAAGACAAAGCAGCCCACTGTAGCCTCCTCATTTTTGTGGTCAAGAAGATTTCCCAGCCCAACACATGCACAGAGGGAGTCTCAAGTCATCTTCTAGTAACCTTGGCTGCATTGCAATATCATTAACATTGCAGTTTTGGCCCCTACCCACCGTGGGTTTTGCTTAGGTGCTCACAGGAAAGATTCAAAATGATGCCTGGTGGAAGTCCAAACAAGGGATTTCAGATGGCATGCTCGTAGGGGAGGGGAAAGGGGAGTCACCCTTACCTAAACCCTGAGAGATTAACTCCATATTAACAACCTAAGCTGCCCCTATTGCACACCCCTCACTTGCAAGGATGCTCACACTCTTCTTCTCCAAGTGTGTAACTTTCACTTCTGCCCTAAATAAATGGCTTCTTTGTGGGTTCTCCCACACATACTATGCTTCTGATAAACTCTGCGCCTGCTTTACAATCTTGGTCTCTTTGTGGAATTCCTTCTTCAAAGAAGACAAGGACCAAGGTCCTTTTGCTCGCCAAAATCAAAACCAAATGCACATCATCACCCAGGCATGCTTGTACAGTCTGCACAAGCTCCACGTCTTGAGGTTCCACATCCATGCTTGGACTCCATCAACCTCCTATTGTGTACTATCAGTAACTGTTTGAATTTGCAGATGTGGAACCCCTGGATAAGAAGGTCCAACTAAAAGACATCTATGGATTTTGCTATCTGCTGGAAGTGGGGGAGGGGGTAGTCCTGGAACCAATACCTCTCAGATAAGAAGGGATGATTCTACTACAAAATCCCTAATTCAATGACCATGAAAAATAGGACAGAATGAAAATCATGCATAATTTCACTCAAATAAACACAAGGTTTTTTTTTTTTTAATTCAAATCTACCAAAACAAAAGAGTACATTAAAAAAAAATCCCTTCTTACAACTTCTATGTGAGTTCAATGTGTAATGGATATATGCCTGCATATAATAGACAATCAATAAATATTTGTTCTAAGGATGAACTGGAGTTTCTAAGGGACTACTCCTAACAAAAACAAACAAATAAACAAATATGTCCAAGTGAGAAAAGGACTGCACCACTCAGGGGCTATTACTTATGGGAAAGGAGGTGTGGAGAAAGTGGGTTGAGAGATTCCTGGAGGGGCTCTTGCCTCACACTTACAGAGGAGTTGGTGGCTGGATGAGTAGATCTAAGGGGAAGTAGGTGTGACTGATGGACAGGGGGAAAGAATGAATAGGAGCAGATGCAGTGATTTAAAAAATTTCAACATTAGGAAGTTTTTCTATGGGAAGAGTTCTGTAAATGTTTATAAATTTTTATACCTCCCCTCTGAGAAAACCCATAATAAAGATCAATGATTCCTCAAGAATTTTGAAGTAACTCCACTCTGGACTCAAAGTAGCTCAGATTCTTTTAGGTCTCTTAAAGATCTATCCTCTCACATTTATCACAACACTTACACACCATCAATTCTCTGAAGATAATGTGTCCTGTTTCCCAGGATGGGATCAGACTGAGAGAAGGCTGGTTCTGACCGAGTCTCACTCACTTTAACAGGACCAGTCCCGGAAAAGTTGATGCAGTTGATGCATCAACTTCAAGAGTTGATGCAGTTTCAGGTGCTTCCAGGGAAAGATGAATCCAGGGTAGCAAGCACAGAGTGCATAGATGAAATCAAACACAAGTTGCATTCAACGTGAGTAAAATAAATTGGCTATGGGAGTCCATAATGAAATAGTTGCTGGTTTGGGCTGACGGGGAGACTCCTAGCCTGGATGGCACTCAAGTTTAGTTATCTATGTGGCTGACAGCAAGAAATCTGGGCTTGTTGGCTAGCTTTCAGGGTCAGGGTTGCAAAAGCAAAGTCCTTGTTTTGTTTGGTTTGGTTTCTTGGTTTGTTTCTTGTTTCTTGTTTGCAATCAACTGAAATCAACTAAGCCTGGAGCACCATGCTCAGAAAATGGATGGGAACAAGGAAGCTGGGTAGTTGCTGCCACAATCACTCTACAAAGGATGTTGCACTACTGCTGCCCAAATAAATTCTGAATCATTCCTGCTTCTTTGGACACTTATTTCAAAATGTCCTGGCAGGAGGAGTCAAATGGGGTAAACTTAAATCACATGTAAACTCCAGTTAGCTGCTTGTTCTATTTTTAAAACAGAAAATATCTTTTTTGCCCCCTTGGCTACCCATCAGGGACCCATCTTTCATCAAGACTTACACAATGGTAGATTCCATAAGCATCTGACATTTCAGATGCTAAAAAAAAACATCCACAGCACTGACTAAAAAGAAGACATGATTAGTAGGTTAATTAACAGAACTCAAAAAAGAATGAAGCTCAATTGTAAAAACAGGGCACATAGAATTAGACTGGGGTTGGGGAGTCAGACAGACCCAGTTGTCAGACAGAGCTGGGGCTCTGAGTCCAGGCTGATCATGTAGCAAGTTGATTCTGAGCACGGGTCTTCATCTGGAGGTGCATAGCATCTTCTACCATCTGGAACATTTGATCTGGGGACTTGAGATGTTGTTGAGCGTGCTGGTTCCCAGACTGAGGCCAATCACAAGTTGCAATGGTGAAGACTTTAATGCAGAATTCAGAAGATCATTATTGGCATTTTAATAAATGATACAACGTTACATCAAATCCACTTTGACAAAGTGAGGTGGTGGTTTGGAAACATTATACAGATGATTTACATTGCTTCCGTGTTAATTGATGTAAGCACACAATTCCCAGGTGACCTGTGGAAATAATATAGCTTACCAATTGCTAAATTACTGTGTGATTGGTGGACTTTCAAAAAGCTCTGTGAAAGAAAATAAACCCTGAAATGTAACGTTGATGTCGACTAGACACCAATATTTTAATTTTACTGCAAAAAATACATTGGCTGGAGTCTTTAACAGCTTGAAATCCCCTCCAGGTCTCCCAACATTCCATGGCTGGATGCCAGAGCCTGGGCTGACCACTAACCAGACCTAGGTTCTCTGATATTTGTCAATATGCAGGCTGTTTGCAACTATGTGCTCCCCGGTGCGTTCCTTTCCACTGTGCCTAAGGACGCTGAGGGTTGCTGAAGGTATCTTTATGACATAAGATTCCTTGTCACAGGGATAAAATTCAGTGGACTTTTACAGCAGCAGCTGCTCTCCTGGAACTGGGAGAAGTAATTCTCAAGGTAATCACAAAAAAAAAAAAAAAGGAAAAGGGATAAAAGAAGAAATAGAAACAAATATATTATACTCAGGAAAAGTATCAACGGGGCAGGAGGGAGGGCTAAGACCAGCATTTATTGTGTTTTGACTATGGCTTTAAGGTTCCCATTAAGCTCAGGAAAGGGAGAAATATAGGCAGTCAGAGGTGGATGTCACAGCCAAGAAATGCTGTCATCTGCAACACTGCCAGCTCTCTGGTCTCCAGGGCCAAAATTGTAGAAATGATTTTCTAGTCCGAAAAATCTAAAGATGTAAAGGTAAAAAGCATATTGGGTATGGTTTGATGGCTGACGACTGTGTAATGAAAAAAGAAAAAAAAAAAAACCTTTGGACAGAACACTTTCCCATATCTATTAGACTTTGTAAGTCTGTTAGGTAGAGAGAAATCTTTAAAATAAAGAAGGTGGCAAGGATCTGAAAGTAATGACTGTGGAAATCCTTTATGGAACCAGAAATTATAACAAAAAGAAAAGAAAAGAAAAGAAAAGTTAAGTATGTAATAAAATGTCTTTGTTATTTCATAAATTTTGACTGTAAGGTGAATTCTTGTTGCAAAAACTATCAGGGAGGTTGAATTCCTCTGATCCCTTGTGGAGAATCAATGAACATTCCCTTTCTGACAGGTAACAAACAGGCTGCAAATAAGTCATTCATACTAGAAGTCCCTGACTCTAACATCAATGGTGAGTTGGACTGCTTGGATTGGATTCAGGCAAATGACTCATGCACTTAAACTAGAAGAAAACACACACACACACACACACACACATGACCACTAACATAAATCTTCACATAGCTTGCAAATTTTGTCTGCCTTAAAGAAATTCTATTCCATTTGAAGCATGTCTACTGAAATAAGGTGTGCTGGTCATCACAGAGTCCTTTCAGTTCACCCTGTACAAACTTCCTACTCCCGGGTAGAACCAGTGTAGCTTAATCTTAAACACTTTCAACCTAATAGGGTCTACAGTGTCAAAAATAATGGTTGATGTTTCTTTTTTAAGTGTTAAAACCCTTCCTGATGCAGGGGCAATAATGGATATCATCTTCCCTGAATACCTGGTAAAAGTACCTCTTTTCCCTTCTGTAATCATCTTGGTATTTTAGGCCCTTGTCTAGGATTCTGGTGATGTGGGAAAGGATGTATGATGGTGAAAAATGTTCTGTATGTCAGTCAGCTAATTAGGAAGCCAACTTACTGACTGGATCCTGAGTGCCTCATTTCCCAGGGCTGTATGTGATTTCTAAATATTTGACGTTTTCATGGAAGCCAAGTGCCTGCCACCATTTCTCCTCATTCCTGTTGGCTTCCCAGCAGCTCTCCATTGCTTAGATTCAGTCCTTTCTTTACTCTCAAAATATTACTGGGTAACTAGCTAGACAGTATCTTCACCCATTTCTGAAAGCAAATCTACACTGACAAACATCCTAATTTATCGTAATCGCTTCTTTTAATCCATCTCCATATATCACTGTGACAAAAATTCAACTATTATAATTATTTAGTTTGTATTCAAACTTCTCCAAAATAATAGAGTTCTCCTTAAAATCAAATTAACTGCAATTTGAAAAGGTATATGTCATATTTACATCTATTTATGGAATTTTTCCATTTCCGCAGCTTACATTTCTTTGTTCCTAGAATAAAATGTATGTGTTAATTGTAATAGCATCATCCATTTATCCAGCTTTTGACTCCAGAATAATGTCCCATTTCATTGGAATAACTTATAAATGATGGTGTGAGCCCTTACATATTTATTTGCTAGGTATTGCTCTTCCCAAAGTATCTCTACAGACTTTTCTGAAAATTCTCCAGCTTTCTCACAAAACCTCAGGGAACAGATTCTTCATGTCTTCCGTACAGGAATTCTTCCCTTGCCTACACACTCCCATCTTTGATGCTGATGGGATTAGAAGGAGGTCACTCAACAAGTCAATGATGACAGTTGCTATCTCCTCGCTGGCTGCACTGCACTTGAGTCCCAGCTTTAGCAAGGCATCACTTTGCCATTTTAATAAAGTGTCTCTGTTGGTGGTAATTTAAATGAGGGATAATGGAGGAAAGAGCATCTGGTCTGGCCAATTAGATGAATGTGATATTATTCTCTGAGTTAAGGATTACAGGAGGAGATGAAAGTGTTCCATGAGGATTGTGTAAAAAGTTCAGCTTTGGACATTAGTTTGTGTTACATCCATATACAATAACCAAAAGACAGTTGATAATATGCAAATAAATCTAAAGAGAGTGTTGTGGACTAGAAATATAATTGTGGAAATTATCAACATAAAAATGGTAATTAAAGTCATGAGAATGGAGAATTTAACCTCTGAAGTTTACAGTAAGAGAAGGTCTCAGACAAAGGATCATCAACAATTATGAGACAGCCAGGGATTGATACTCTGAGAGGATATTGTTGGAAGACCCAAGAGGAACAAGAGAAGACCCAGTAGAGAAAAGACTTAGACATTTATTGGATGTGGGGATCACATATGAGCGGTTAAAAATGATTCTAAATTTTCGAGTATGGGTTACTGGTATTCATTGGTGAGTTGTAAATGGATGGACGTTTATTTACAGAGTTAAATTATATTTTAACTAGAAACAATATTGGAAAAAATTTTACAATGATAAAATTATTTCTAAGTCCAGGCCAATGGCCTAGAGCATTAGTGCCTTGTTGATCTTATTACAAACAAAATTCTCTATGAATTATTTAGTATAATGACTTTTCCCAGTCTTTGTCTATAGAGTAGTTCTTCACTTATAATGAAAAAAATCATAAGAATAAAAACTGTTCCATGAAGGTTGACTTAAGTTAAAAAAAAATTCATTCTCTAGAGTCATAGTAGTGTATCCAATGTGCAAGGTGCTGTGATCTGCTGGAAACTTAAGCTGGGCTCTGGGGTGTTCATTTAAATGGAACTAATGAATTTCCTCTGTGCAGTCCAGCCTGGGAAGAAATGCAGAAGTCAGTTTAATAAAGCATGCAGTAGAAGCGCCCTCTCTGGCTGTCCAGATTGTAATAGTGGAGCACGGTATTGTTCCCCGTTTCTCCAAATCTATTCTTGTTTTTTCTGTCACCGCAATTTCTTACACTCTTAATGTCTCTTCTTTGCCCTTTCTTCTCCTTCCTTCAGGCCTGCCTGTATCCCTCCTTCTTTACCTCTCTGCTTCTCTACCTGTTTTTCTTCTTTTCCTTTAATTAAGGCTGTTATCTCTGTGCTCACGAGTTCTTCCGCAGTGCAGTGCTCTCAGAAGCCCTCATGGTGCTTACTTTCCTGCTAAGAGCTGCAAAGTCAAACCTCCGCTTACTTGGCAAAGAAGAGCCTGACTTCATACAAAGGAAATGTGTGTATTTTCAGTCTTTATTATTTTTGTTTATTTGTTCTTTTTTTTTTCTTTTTTCTGAGAGCTCTGTCCCTTCTGCTTCTTATCTGAGCCTGGAGAGGTGGGAAGCAATTTATTCACTCATTTTTCTGGCTGTGCATTGGATTCAGAGCTCAGTGATGGTCATTTCAAGTCTCTCTGAAAGAACCTTTCTACAAGATCCTGCTGGAGACCTGCATCACTATCAACCGGGGTGGTAGAAACCAGGAGGATGCAGCTTAGGAATCTGCCTTTTTAATTAGCTCTTTGGGTAATCACTATGCACACTACGACCTGAGACCTTTACTCAAAAATCATTATGACCTTTGGGATGAGGGAGTGTTTTACAGGAAAAAAAAAAAAAAAAATCACCTAAGCTGCCTCTTCGTAACTCTACTGGCCTTCAGAATCAGTTCATAAATACAATTGTAAATTTCCTGAGGTCAGGAATCTTGCCTTTTATTTCTTTGTGTCTTAGACACAGCAGTGTGTAACCATGGGATGAGTGTTGTCCTAGAAGTCAGAAACACTTGAGTTTTGGTTCTAGCTGCATTGTCTCACCTTGGATAAATTCCTTAACCTCCTTGAGCCTCATTTTATTCACCTTATAGGAATAGAATACTCAGTTACAGGATGGTTTTGAGCATTTGGTGCAATTAGTAAAAAATGGAATGCTTATATAAAACATATGATGGAAGCCACAAAGTGTATTTGGAGCTTTATTATTCCCACTTTCACCCTCTGTAAGACTGTTTCCCCATTTGTAAAATACAAGTTTTACACTTACATCTTATACTGATGAGGAGTTATGAATAGTAGGGTATGTGAAAATATCCACAGATTTGCTTGCCATATACAGTTACCCTTATTTGTTAGATATACTTCCAGATATCAGTAAATCAAACTGGACTCACCATATAGTTATTGAGTGTCCCTATGTGCAATACCCTCTGCTAGGTATGCTTGTAGATTCAAAATTAAAATCACAGGGTCCCTGAACTCCAGGATCTCACAGCCTAGTGAGAAACATGAATAAGTACATACATGACTAATACAAGGTAACCTATGCTCTGTGGTATTCACTGAGTTGTTTTAAACTAAAGGCTATGAGAGTTGTTTTGAGGAGGAAGAAACGAATTCTGACTGGGAGATAAGAGCATCTCTTCTTAATGCTGGTTGAATTTAAGAGGGAGAATAAAATTAAGGAAAGCCATATCTCTGTGTACTTAATCTGCTTGGGAGGGCTTTAATTACTCAGAAAAGAGAAGGAAAATAGTACAGTAGAACCTTGATTAAATGGAACACTCTGAATTAGGATAATGGGATTTTTCTCATTAATTCTCTTTCCGAACAAAAACCTCATGGATCGTTGTTGCTATTCCTACTTTTAACAATGTCTATTCAAACAGTCCTTACTGAATTAACATGGACTCAACAATGGTAGGCACTGGAGCAAATATGAGTGATTCATAGTATCTAACCCCTGACTTCATTGAGTTTATTATCTTGTGTATGAAAAGGAACATAAAACATAGCATTAACATTAAAATATTAATATAAAAAACAATAATATAAAGAAGTATGTAACTAGCTAGAAATAAAAGAGTGCTATAAGGATTAGGTCGATGAAAGGGATATTTTAAATTAGAATAGATTAACAGGATTTAGTCAGAATACATTGATTTGTATCAGAGAGATGATATAAAGAAGCAAGTATTTCAGAAATATTGAGAAGTTGACAGTGTACAGAATGGTTTGAATTTGAAGAGATGGGAAGCAAGGAGACAAATCTGGCAGTTTTTAATAGTACCTGAGAATGTCACTTGATATGTCTTAGATAACTGAATTCCAGAGTTCTTGTTTTGAAGGCCATCATTATTGATTAACATTATCTGAGCAAGTACAATGTACAAAGCAAACACAAATGCAGCATGGTCCAGGGATTAGGAGTGTGGGATTAGGAATCTAAGAACCAAAGGTAAGAAGACTTCAGCAATTTCTGTATTTGGAGACTTAGGCAATTAAGTCAAACATTCTAAACCAAGGTTTCCTTAGCTGTAACTTAATAATAATAATAGCATCTAACTTTTTCTTTTTACCATGAACAAGAGATGAAGTTAGCAAATCAGTTGGAACGATGCTGTACACCTGAAACTAACACAACATTGTTAATCAACTATACTCCAATATAAAATAAAAAGTTAAAAAAATCAGTTGGGACAATGCCTGGAACATGGTAAGTATTCAGTAAGTGTTAACTATCATTATCAGAATGTCTTAGAACTTGGACAGAAGTGATAGAATTTATACAAACCTTTTGAAATGTCTAGACAATTTTATTTAACATGAATTCTGAGGATATATTTCTTTTGTTTTCCACTGTATTCTAGCTGTGAGTGAACTAGATCCTAGTTTATTAGGACTTTATGATAGTATAGTGAATGCTGTTCATGCTGTGCCCGCCTACATCCAATGGCCTAGCCAAGTAGTGATCTCACAAAGTTTCCACATAAACCTACAACTTCCTGATTCTCTCTGCCTCAGGTCAGGTCTGACCTTGGCTTGCGTGAGTCGACCAGAAGTGCAAGCCAAGGAACAACCCTAGGAGTTACCCCAACTAATGAAGAAGGGGAATTTGTGAGTGGGAATACCAGCTTCTTCTACGGGGTTACTCCGATTTGTGTTCCAGAAATTCTATCAGATGATCCCCAGTGGGTAGGGACTCTAGCTTCCTAAAAGAATAATCTGCTCATGAATAAAATTTTATGAATCTTCTCTTTTTACTGTCTAACTTCCTCACTCCTGCATTTTGCTTCCTATGCCAGTTATCAATTTATTTGCTTTAAATCTACGCTTTGTTTCCTGCTCTGGGATAATGGAGATAAGCCTTATAGAATTTCTCTTCTGCCAGTTGGCACAATATTAAGCTGTTTCAGTAGAGGATGCTGGCGAAACACCCTGGAGAGGAAGGGAGTTTCTCCTGATTTCAGTGTCCTCCTTTAGGTAATTTACAACAGCACATGAAGGGCAGCTGGCAGGCAGCACTCCATGAACAGCTTCTCCTGGCACACCTCTCAGGTGGTTTGGCAGCAAAATGCCTCCAGCACAGCACCTCCCATAAATGATTTTTCATGACACTACCTAGAGCTGCTTTGAAGTGAAGTGGCATTTGCATAGCATCTTCCTGTGGGTGGTTCCCCTTAGAACCCCTTAGGCATCTTCACTGCCTCAGTTAAACTCACTGAGCCAGAGGTACATCCTCTTCAACCAGGTCTGGATCTTAGCCCTGAGGATAGAGGTGTGTGTGTGTGTGTGTGTGCACATGTGGTGGAGAAGTGGAGGCCCTCTAATAGAGGAACTTCCTTTGGCACTCCATCTCAGCACTTGGGATAGTGGTTGTTCCTTATAGTTGCTGTTTCTACATTCTATAGAGTTCTCTTTACTCCTTAGCTTTAGCTAATCTCTGTTACTCCAATCTCATTTTATAGTTAATACTTCTTTATATGAAGACTTCCATATTTTAATTTCTGTGTGAGTCCTGTATCCTAACTGGACTCAGACCTATACATCTCCCAAATAAACAACTTGCACCCAAATCTTTGTGCAGAGTCTGCTTTTGGGTGAATCCAAACTAAAATTGGAATGTCATAATTCAGGCATGATGCGGCAACACAATTACATAGATTCTTATCTATTGTGGATTGAGATGCGGAATGGAAGAGGAAGTTCTGGCTTTAAATAGCTCTAGCACACTGGTTCCCAAAATATGGTCTCTGGACCACCAGCATTAACATCATGTGGAAACTTGGTAAAAACGCCCATTCCTGTGCCAATTCCCAGACTTACTGAATCAGAAACTCGGGGATCGGGAGTGTCCCCAAATCTGTGTTTCAAAAAGCTCTGCAAGTGATTTTAAAGTGGTGTAAAGTTTAAGAGCCAATGTTCTAGAACTTTAAAGATATGAGGATAAATATAAGAATTGCAGAGCATATTGACTTTTTATAACTGAAATAAAAGCCTTGAAGAAAGAGAATGACAGTCTTAGGTCAGCCAACTATCAACTCAGGACTGTAAAAGCAGAAAGCCTTCATAGCAGTGTTTGGGATTCTCTTCTGCAGCTGAAGTGCAGAATGTACTGACAATTAGGGCCACCATTTGATCACAAGAGAGGTGTATCTACAAACAAATATCAATTCACAGCCCCAGAAAATTTTCTATGCCAAAGTCAGGGCTATTATAGGGAAGAATGAGACATCAAGACCCTGGATTTACCCATCGAATGGGTAAATGTGCTTGAGAATTTTCAACCCCTATATCTCCCCTCATCATTGCCAGAAGAAAACATTGCTCCCCTTGCCTGGACACTGTTCAAAGGTCTCATGTGAGGTCAATGCATGACAGAGGATGTTTGCCCTCCTCAAGTTCTGTACTTGCCCCACTGTCCTACCCCAGTAATTCTAGATTCAATAACTGGGATCAAGTCTTGTCCTGGTATGGATTATTCACCAAAAACCTGAAGAACCCTTATATTATGTAATGACAGGATATTGATGAGACTATTCCTATAGTGTTCCACTGAGAGCAGTGCAGAATATAAGACAAGACAAGGGAGATTTATTTAAAATAGGGCAACCTCCTGTGAGTCAGAATTGAGTATTCTCACAAGGACCTGTAATGACTCCTTAAAGCTTAGAGACAAAGATGGCCTACAATAAGTAAGTTCAACATGCCAGAATCACATTGGCAGAGTACAGAAGAAGGCGATAGAAGATTTAGAGATGGGAACCTATAAGAGTGGGCACTAAGTGTATAGATCTTTGAGTCTTACATCAATGACCCCTAGAAAGTGCCCACTGCAGAAGAGATGTTGGACAACCACTGGATAAAGGATTCAACCAGTATATGTCAGCCAGCTTCTGTCCTTAACCATGGAGGTGCTTGCACAAAGGGCTCATGAACAGAGTATCCACAGTGGCAGGAATGGAGGTTATGCATAAACTCAGTTGCTTACATTCCCTTCCACTAAACCAGATAAGTAGCAGAGACCAACAGTGAGTACCTAATAGGGTACCATCCCTTAATGAGACCAACCAATCACTTGGTAGGAAGTTAATTACTTTAAAACTTATGAGAAAAGCAAGCTAGATCAGTAAAAGTATAAGGCAGGGTGAGGGGGACCCAGAATATTTAGTAGAGGAGAGATGATGAACATCTATTGTTGCCTTGGGACCAACTGCAGCAATGGGAACTGTAAAAACTTTTCCCACTAACTCTTTTATCATGGGCAATGAAGCTCAGAATACAGGATCTTGAATGCCAAATTAAGGAAGTTGTATTTTTTTCTTTTTTTTTTTTAATAAATATATGTATTTTATTTTTGGCTGTGTTGGGTCTTCGTTGCTGCGTGCGGGCTTTCTCTAGTTGCGGCAAGCAGGGGCTACTCTTAGTTGCTGTGAGCAAGCTTCTCATTGTGGTGGCTTCTCTTTGTTTCGGAGCATGGGCTCTAGGCGCGTGGGCTTCAGTAGTTGTGGTGCACGGGCTCAGTAGTTGTGGCTCACGGGCTCTAGAGCACAGGCTCAGTAGTCGTGGTACACAGGCTTAGTTGCTCCGCAGCTTGTGGGATCTTCCCAGATCAGGGCTCGAACCCGTGTCCCCTGCATTGGCAGGAAGATTCTTAACCACTGCGCCACCTTGGAGACCCCAATGTATTTTTTTTTTCCTTGAAGAATAAAAACCTCACCAGTTGGTAAGATAATATACTCATAAATGTAATTCACACTAACAGCATTTACTCCCTCCCAAAATGTAAACCCACATACATACACACACGTACATATACCAATAGGGTGATAAAATGTCAGAGAATAAAATTTAATCAACTTACAAGGTAATATTTTCCTGAATAATTTAATCAATCCAATTTTGTTTTTCTATGACCTCAGAGTACAAGAAAATCACAGATTTTAGAGCTCCAGGCTAAAAGAATATTCTTCAAATAATGTAACATTTTTTGAATGCTTACTCTGTTCAAGTCTCAATACTAACACATCGATAACATTATCTTTTTCAGTATATTTTTGTAAGGTAAGTACTATTACTATCTCTATATTAGGGAAAAAGAAACTGAGGGTAAAAGAGGATAGCAGGATCAGGGGTTCAACTCAAGTTCTAGCTGACCCTGAAATCCATGCTCCTAACCGCTGTGCCAGATTTGTCATCAAGATTTGTTCCAAAAGAGGTGGTGGAAAAACAGAGCACTTGGGTAATTTTACTCAAATTGTCTATGTTGTCTTTTGAAGTGGCAAGTCTCAGACTGTCAACACTGGTACTTTGATTTTAAAAGGGTCACAAATGGAAAACTTTATATTTCTGTTATCCCATCTATGGTGTTTAAGGTAATTGCTGATAATCCAAATGAGGTCCTTGGCTGCCATAGCTTATATTAATGATTAAATGCAATATAATGAACATAAATTTAGCTGTCTATAGTGTTTGAGGAGTAATGAAAGATATTACAGTGCTTCTAAAGTACAAGATCTAAAATAAAGTATTGCAAACCAAGACGTTAATTTATTTTTAAGATGAGGTTCAGGTTTAGAAGTAGGAAAGTGTTTCAATGAACCATGGTAAAGTTACATTTTAATAAGAGAACTGCCAACTTTATAGTTACACTGCCTATATAATGTAAATCCAAGCTGAGAAATATTTTATTTTAAATTGCTTTATAAAACTGTTGAACTCCTGTTGGTTTATACACAAGATTTACACCAACATGTTCTTTCCATCTCCATTTTTCAGGAAGGAAATATTAATCTTTGATTACCTCCATAATTATGGAGTTAGGAGTCGTTATCTGGGGTATACAGCTAATCTCTGATTTTTCATCCTACCTACAAACAAGTACATATATTAAAAAATCTTTTCATTTACCATATAGGACTATAGAGAGCAAATCAACATGGATTCCATAGGATATTGGTAAAGGTCAACCATATTCATACAAGTCCTTTCTAACATTTTCTCTTCTGTACATCTGACATCTACCCTCATGTAGACTCGAGGTTGACCAAATTTTGCTAAGATCTAGTCTCTTTTTCTCCTATTATCCCTCAAACAAAAGTCATTAAATGCCTGGTTCTCTTCTTTTGGTGAAAACTAATTATATTATTGACAGCTATTTAAGTCAAAAACATATGTTATAAATCATCTGTTTGAATTGGATTGCAGTCTATTCCCTCAGTTAGAAGCAGGTTGATGCTTCTGAGAAGGATAGACCATATACATTTAAGCATACAGGAGTTGTCTTTTTAAAAACAAGTTAGTAGCTTTATATAATAAATGTTTATTTCTTAATCATGTAAATTCCATATCTGGTAATGCCTTTTCTGAGTCTTTGTCATTTCAAACATCATCTTGGGGATCAGGATCAGACTGCTCCTATCAGTTAGACTAAACTTACAAATTAAAAAGTTTTTAATTGTTAAATGAAGTGATATGCTACAGAGTAATCTTAGAAGGTGTGTATTTTACATAGAAAGACAATTTTAAATATGTGATATTTGAGCTTGAGATCTATGAAAGAAAGACGTATCCATGTCCTCCCTACCTGGCCCAAATGGAGTAAGGATACTTTTTTTTTTTTACTATTGATGTGTAAAAACCATGGAAGTTACACTCTTTTCTGTACAACCACTATAACAAGAAAGGGCGGACAAACTGAAAATCAACTTTTCTTGGACCCATTAGAGAACTGAGATTACAAGGCAAACAAACACCGAAATCTGGAGAGATTTAAATCAAGAGCATAGCAGCCATACATGGCCAACTGGAGCAGAGTCACTAGAACCATAAAATATTGTGAACATTTAAATGATAATTATGACAATTTACTGGAGTCTGAGTGTGGACTAGCTTGAGAATGAGAAACTATTGGAGGCTACAGTGTTGAGCGGGATACACTATTATCAATTTTGCCACCAGAAATCCCCCAAGATTCTCACAGAGAAAATTCAAGAAAGACATTCTCTTGCCTCTGGAAAGGGAAGAGGACTAATCATTGTACAATATGGCTAGAGATTATTCCTTATCAAAAGTCTACTCTCAAGGAAAGAAGACTTTACCAGAGCCTTATCCTAACTGAGGGTAGGTCTTTCCACCCACTATATCTCATTTTAGCCTTTCTATTTCACCTAAGAAGGAAAAATCCTTCCAATTGAAGAAATACTTATGAAAGTCACAGCCCAGAAACACAGAACCTCTAAAAGAGTTACATATAATCAGACCCCCACACACCTGTCCCTCACACCAAAAGTGTTCCAGTGTAATACAATGGATTATAGCTGATAAAGCTGCAAGATGCAGATTCTCTCGAAGAAGTAGTACTCAGGAAGACCAAAAACAAGAGCGAAATAAAAATAAGAACACTAGAGGAATCTGAAGCCTCTGGAACCTACAGCTACAGCAAACTTTCATGTTTGCTCTCAACTAGACTAATGTTAATCCTCATACTAAGTACTTATTTATCTCATATCCTATTATTTAATACATGGCTGGCTTTCAACAACAAAAGAATTACAAGGGATTTCAAAAGGCAAGGGGAAAAAATGGAAAATACAAAGGAACCATAGAAGCAGCCTAGGAATTGCATAGATTTTGGAATTAATAAACAGGGTATTTAAAATAACTATGATTAATAAATTAAGGACTCTAATAATAAAAAGTTGACATAGTGAAAGAAAACATAAGTAATGTAAGCAGAGAGACAGAAAAATCTAATAAAGAATTTTTAAAATGTTAGTTATCAAAAGCACTGTAACACAGATGAAGACTGCTTTTGATAGTCTCATCAGATTAGAAATGTCTTGGGAAAGAATCAGTTTGCTTCAACTTACATCAATAGAAACTTCCCAAAATGAAAAATAAAGAGAAAAAAGAATAATAATTTTAAAACATATCAAAACACAAACCAGAAGAAAACATTTAAGATCTTTGGGACAATTTCAAAAGATGTAACATGTGTAATTAGTATACAAGGAGGAGAAAAAAGAGAACACAAAAAGTGCTTTAAGTAATAATGGCTATAAAATTCCAAATTAATGGCATACACCAAGCCATAGTTCCAGGAAACTCAAAGAACAACAAGTGGAATCAATGCAAAAAAAGCTACACCTTAGCATGTCATATTCAGAAAACCAAAACAGAAACAGAAAACCAGAAACAGAGAAAATCTAGAGAAGGAACCAAGGGAAAAAAGAATACTCTCTAGGAGAAACAAGGATAAGAATTACAATGGACTTCTCATAAGAAACAATGTAAGCAAGCTGACAGTGGAGTTAAATACTTACAGTGCTGAAAGGAAAAATAACAACATAGAATTCTATATTTAGAAAAACTTTCTTTAACAATGAAAGGATAAAAAAATGTCTTTAACAAATCAAAACTGAGGGAATTCAGTGCAGCAGATTCACAATGCAAGAAATGTTAAAAGAAATTCTTCACAAATACTGATCTACTTAAAGAAGAAAGAGCTTCAGAGAAGGAATACATAAAGGTAAAGTAAAATATTTTATTTTTATTATTTTCAATTTATCTAAAAGAACTGTTTATATTAGTAAAAACATACTGGGTGATTACAGCATATGGCTAAGTGAAACAAGTGACACGATGTCATAGAGGATGGGAAGGGAAAATTAGGAATACTCTGTTATATCGATACGTTACCTGCATTACACATGAATTGGTATACTATTTGCGGGTTAATATAAATTAAACATTATATTGCAAACTTTAGGACAACCACTCAAATTTGAAAATAAGTATAATTGATATCCCAAGAGAGGAGATAACAGAGAATTTTACAAAATGTGAAATTAAAGCCAAAGAAAGCAAAGAGATAGAGGGAGAAAGAAAGAACAAATGCAACAAACAGAAAACAGTTGCAAATATGGAAAATATTAATTCATCTATATAAATAATCCTTTTAAACATGAATGATGTAAATATACCAATTAAGAGACAGAGACTGTTAGCATGCATAAAAAGCATGACCCAATTATATGGTTAACAAGAAACCTGGTTTAAATATATAGATTCAGAAGTTAAAAGTAAAGAATAGGAAATATATACATTTCTAATTCTAATCAAAAGAAAACTGAGGTAGCTATATTCATTTCAGACAAAGTAGACTTCAGAACAAGGGAAATTATAGGGATAAAGAGGGGACATTAATGATAAAGGGGCCAATTCTCTAAGAAGACATAATCCTAAATGTGTATGTACAGAGTATCAAAATACTTGAAGCAAAAACTGGTAGAACTAACTGAAAAGGGAAATGGACAAATGCACTATTATAGTTGGATATTCCAACACTCCTCTTTCAGTAGTTGATAGATCAAGGAGACAGGAAACCAGTAAGGATGGAGTTTATATGAACAGCAAAATCAATCAACTTGTTCTAATTGACATTTATAGAATATTCCAGACAACAACATTCTTCTCAATGAAACGGTCACCAAAATAAACTATAATCTGAGTATAAAACACACCTCCAGAAATTTAAAAGAGTGGAAATCATGGAATTAAATTAAAAATTAATAGCAGAAAGCTTAAAAGCAGGACTCTGCTTGATAATGTTGCCACCCTCCACCTGTATACAGGAATTGAACTAGTAAGTATATCCCAGATGATGGGGACAGGTTTCTCACTGTTGGATTGGGAAGCTACAGATAACCAAGGGTGAAGAGACTAGAATGAAGTATATATCTCCAATATATATACACAAGAAGTATATATGTCTATAATTATGTTATGGCATCCTCCTCTGAAACCCTATAATAGCATGCTGGAATGCAGGCAGAACTGTTAAATACTTATGTATTTGATTAGCTTACTTTATCTTCTCCCTATTATACTATGCTAATTTTATTTAGATTCATGGAACTTGACATTTTATTATACCAGATTCAAGAAGGAACTTATGAAACTTCTTCACAAAACTATGTCACTTGATGTTCATGGAAGAAAGACGGTGCTAGAAAAAATGGGAAACTATTAAGAAAAAGACAATACAAACACTATGTATTAACTGTCAGTATGAAGGTAATGTTAACTAAACTTGGTGAATTTCAGAAAATAATGGGGAATTTTCCAAAATGAATGGTATAAGGAATCTGCCTTAAACATAAGAAAACAAGCATTTAAATTGTTCATGTTCCAAAATTTCTAACCTAATCATTAACTTAAGTAACATTTCTCATTTAGTGGTAGAGGGCACAATTAGTCAATTACTTGATTTTTAAAAAATAAGAGTACTAGTTAACACTATTTCATGTTTTGTGTAAATAAAATGGAAGGAAAACTATCTGCAAATGATTATATAACATTGTACTTTTAAAAGTGAAATCTTAAAGAACACACTTGTTTCCAAATGTTTAAAATGAGGAATCTCTTCCCAAATTAGTTCTAAAAGTAGTAGAATATTAAAATCATGGGGTCTTTTGTGAAACTAGAAGGAAACACTGCAATGTGATTTTATTCTATAAATGAAATAGAATCTTAAAAGTGAAGTTGGGAAACCACACTTACAGCGAAATAACCTTAAGGTCTCATAATCAACCTCAATCATGGAACCACTTTCAGGTCAAAAATTATAGCGATGCAAGCAGAAAAAGAAAAGCTGTGAAGTTTTCAGATTCTGCTATGCTATCTAATGGGCCTTTACATGGGATGAGTCAACCACATAAAATATTTCCTGGTCCATATTATATGCACTGCTTAAAATACAGACACAAGCACACACATACAATCACACACACATACATGTGCACACACACAGTGAAAACAACATTTGTTTACTAAAAATGTTTCTGTACTATAGGGTTTATACCTTGATTATTGGAGCATGGTTTTTAGCAACTTTAATGTCAGAATAATCGAAGACAGAAATCAGCAACCCTTTTTCTGTAAAGGTCCACAAAGTAAATATTTTAAACTTTGTGGGCTATACAGTATTTGTCAATGCAGCCATAGACAATGCAGAGAGAAGGAAGTGTGGTGGTAGTAATAAAACTTTATTTGTGGACACCAAAATTTGAACTTCACAAAATTCCATGAAAAATGTTTCTTTTGTAACTTGTTTAACCATGAAAAATATAAAAATCATTCTTAGTTTGGTACCATACTAAAACCAATGGAAGACCAGATTTGGCCTGTAAGGATGGTTTGAAGAGCACTGCTCTATGTTATCTTTCTTAAAAGAGCTGTGTATGTGTGTGTGTGTGTGTGTCTGTGTGTCTGTGTGTATGTGTGTATGTGTGTCCTGAGTAATTCATCTGACCTGTAATCAATCCCCATTGACTTTAGACTCATTTATATGGATGTGCAAGATTCAGTCATTTGACACCAATAAGTAGGGAAATAAGAGGAGTTTACTGTATGGACCCACAAATTCCTTACTCCATTATAATTTCCCTATCCTGTACAAACCACCCCTCACTGAAACTCACTCTAAATACAAAATGAACTGCAGACTTGGAAGATTGAGAGGGAAGTCCAATTTAATGTTATTCCTTAGTGACATAATTTCCCATATTTTACCTCTTTCTCTCCTGGTATTACCTCTAGGAACATGTCTCAAAATGAGAAGTTTCCACATAAGACCCAGGAGACATGTCAGGGAGTTAGGCCTGACTTAATCAGAGTGTCCGGTTATACTGGAAAATATTTAAGTTCCTAAAAGTAAGCATCTTTTGTTGCTTAATTTTAACATTGAATTCCATTGTTAAATTGCTTGTGTGTGTGCTTTTTATTTAGTGACTTTATTTTTAATAAGACTCAGAAACACCATCTCTTTTTTACTTTCTTGAAATTACTTTCTTGTCTTCTAATGAGTTATGACAGCTACCCTTTTAAAGATATACGGTAAAATTATCAAGTTTTTTAAAATAATAAAAATCTGACCCATAGATGGCCCACACATGACTTGTGATGCACAGAAAACCTAGTATTAATTAGACATTGTTCTTCAACTTCTGTGCTTCTCGGCTTCCTAAAAAGTTGTCATCTATATACCTAACAGAAAAAAAAATTAAAATGTTACACATTTATAGGAATACGAGAAAGTAGGAGACTATAACTTGGAAAAATAAATTTAAAATATACACCTCAGTGGAACAAAAGCTAACATGACTTCCTGTGATGGATTGTATTATTGTTAAAAAATCAGCGTTGTCCTTCGCTTTAGGGGTATTATACATCCCATTTCCATCAATGTCAGGCTAGGTCACATGACTTACTTTGGCCAATGAAATGTTAGAGTCTGAAAAGATGTAAAAACCAATGCATGGTTAACTAAAATCCCTTTTCCTTATCTATTATGGTGATAGGTAATATTAGCTAGGATTTTAGAGTGAAGATGACGTGGAGCAGAGCTATTGTTGCTTCTCAAACAACATGTAATGTGGGCAAGAAATGAACCTACTTTTGCAGTTATATGCCAATACAGTTTGGGGTTTGCTTGTTACTGCAGGCTAACCTAACCTATATTTACTGATATACTTTTCATATGTCAAAAGAGGTCTCATCACTTTTTTTTAAAACAGCAACTGGTGACTCAATGTTATGGACACCATGTAAGTGTCTTCCAAAGACTCACCTGATTAACAATTAACAATAGCATTCCCACTCTACAAGGGTACAGCCCTCTAGATGGTTCAGTCAGAGCATGAAAATCTTGACGAGGATGAGCAAATACAGTCCACACTGTCTATACAACAACCTATATACTTCATGAAGACAATTGTTGCAAATAATAAAGAGAACAATCCACACCAGAAAATGAAAAGTGCATATAGCTAATGATAAATGTATCTAAAGCATAATAATATCAACTAAAATACAGTATACTAAGGTTCTGGTATTAAGTTTCAATTCTCCTCACTAAACAGCTTGTGGGGTTTTTTTAATGTGTGTGTTTACTATTGCAGGCTAGATTTCTCTCAGCATTTCATTATTCAAGTTATACAGGAATTCTTCACTGTGTCACGTTATTTTTTTCTGTAATGAAAAAATATTTTCTATGCCAGCTTGTCACTTTTTTTCCTTTCTTTTTTCTTTTTTTTCTGCATCTCTGCATTTAGAATTGCTCAAGTGAACTTTAAATTTAATGATTATCATCTCATATTGAAAGTTGTTTCCTTTCCAAATGGTCTTGAAATTGTCAGATGCTAGTTCTTATTACTAAGAAATAGCACCTCTTTTTATGAGCTGAATCTCTGCTTAATAATAAAAGTGAAGATGATGATGATGAAGGCTGCTATACATTTAGACTCTATAAAGCTCTAGGAACAATAATTGGTATTTTATAAGTATTATCTCAGGTAAGTCTCACCAGAAAACCTACAAAATAGTTATTTTCCTTTTACATTCAAGTAAACTGACAGTAAAATACTCTTTCATAGGGTCATAAAACAAGTTTCAAAGTCCACTGCTCTTCTGCTAAGCTACATTATCTTCTCACACTATTCCATGGCTCTGTCACTCATCTATCTTTGCATTCTGTCCTGTGCTGTAGCAGTGGGAGACTAATGAGAACGCTTCTTTGAGAGAAAAATGTACTTATTATTTGGTATCTGAGCTGAAAAATATTACCCTCATTGCACAGAAACATGCCCATCATGGCATTTCTTGGATAAGACCATTAAACATACTCCTGACTGTATCAGCTTTATTATGTCAAGCCCAGTATAATGCAAGATAAAGTGTACTCATCAGTAGGCCTGGGGAACTGATGAATAAGCACTAATAAAGCTATTCAGAGTTAAGATCTGGCCTCCAGGGAGGAGGTGGCAACTCAGCTCTTTTTAGTCAGCGGTCTTTTTTTAAAATTTTTATTTTATATTGGAGCATAGTTGATTAACAATGTTGTGTTAGTTTCAGTTGTACAGCAAAGTGATTCAGTTATACACATACATGTATCTGTTCTTTTTCAAATTCTTTTCCCATTTAGGTTTTTATAGAATATTGAGCAGAGTGCCCTGTGCTATACTGTAAGTCCTTGTTGGTTATCTATTTTAATAGGATTATCTCTGGTGACCAGGGTAGAGAATCTCTAGGCAAAGTGAAATGAGTTATACAACTGTACTTCTAGCACAATTAAACTGGGTTGAAGGAAATCCCAGGCTTTGGATGGAATTATGTAGACCAAGATCCAATCTGTTGTGGAAGGAGCCAGCAAAATGTACACCAGGATAAGTGAGATTCCAGCCAAGAGAATGGGGAAGGGCCCCCAAACCAGCAGAGTAAATTGAAACTCACTCAGTAAAATAAATATAGGGTTAATGGTGAAAACTAAAGCTCAGTAGACATGTGAAAACCAAGTGAGCCACACTCCATACACCTAATAACAAGTTTAGAGCCATGAGACTAATTTCAGGTTGTGAATGACTCCTGAAAATCTTGGTTAGGGGAGGCTCAAGATCTATGGTGGGATGTAGCAGTAAACTGAGGACCTTGATTAGGAATTCTAGATCTGCCTTTTACTAGCTGCATAACCATGATCAAGTTACTTATTCTGTGACTTGATTTCCTCAATTATAAAATGATGGTAATAATTATACTTACCTCATGAGTTTCGTATAGTAATTATAATATAGAAAGTGTTTCTTATTGGCTAAGGCAGTGCAAAAGATAAAAAAATGAAAGGAAGTGACACAAGTACATGGTTAGTTGGGGCAAACCCTTTGAACATCAAAAAGCTCTGTAAAATTTAAATCATTAGAAAACACTTCCTGAAACTAAAGTGAGATCAGAGGAACTCACAGAATTCTTTTTCTAGCCTTCTATTCCCTCAATTACCATCCCAGTTTGAGTCCAACATTACCATCTGTCAACTGGATATATTTACATACATAACGTGCCTTGAATGATTTTATTATCTTTACCCTTATACTTGTATCTCTTTTCACTTGTCAAATAGCATTTATAGGAGCTCATCACATATGTATCCGAGTTCAAAATCTCCATTTCCTTCATGTATATGTCTGATTCATTTCTAAATCCATTTTACATTCATAATATTTATCACATCTATTCTCCTTTATTCACTTAACAGTTGACTTCCTAATTACCATCTCAGGTGTCTGTTAGACTTTGTAACTTATTTGATCTCTTCCTCTTTAAATTATAGCCCATTCTGCCATTTTAATTCTATAAAAACACATAATCAAGCATTTCTCTCACTAAACAGTCAACTGTTCTTCATTTCCTATAAAATAAAGTATATACGTTATACTGGCATTCATGGTCTTCCTTAAATTGGCCTCAGTATATAGTTGTATTCTTGTATTGTTATTATTCTCTTTTCTGTATTCTACTTCCAGGCAAACTGTTCTATTTATTTCTGAGCACAGTTTCTCTTGCTGTTTTATTGTTGACTTTACTCAGGCTGTTCCTTCTGAGTCTCAGTGCCAAATACCTAACAGATCTTATTAATTCTTTAAGATCCAATTGAAGTCATTTTATTTCTACATCTCTTAATGGCCTTCATTGTTTTACTTTGAATTACAGTCAAGCATGTGCATGATCTATTCACCTAAACTGTAAGCTCCTTGAGGAGAGGTCCTAGGTCTTTGTACTTCACAAAATATATCATTAATTGCACAAAATGGGTGGGTACTCAATCAATGTCAAATAAATAAATATGTAAATTCAGTTTCCAGAAAGGGAAATGATAATAATGCCTTCTGAAAAAAATGGGTAACTTTTAGAAGTGTTGTTTTTATTTATTTATTTATTTATTTATTTATTTATTTATTTATTTATTTATTTATTTATTTATTTATTTATTTATTTATTTATTTATTTATTTATTTATTTATTTATGGCTGTGCTGGGTCTTCTTTTCTGCGCGAGGGCCCTCTCCAGTTGCGGCAAGCGGGGGCCACTCCTCATTGCGGTGCACGGGCCCCTCACTATCGCGGTCTCTCCTGTTGCGGAGCACAGGCTCCAGACGCGCAGGCTCAGTAATTGTGGCTCACAGGCCCAGTTGCTCCGCGGCATGCGGGATCCCCCCAGACCAGGGTTCGAACCCGCGTCCCACGCACCGGCAGGCAGACTCTCAACCACTGCGCCACCAGGGAAGCCCGAGAAGTGTTTTAAGGATGTTTTTTCAGGGCACATATTGTTTTATTCATTGCTTGGATGTATTCTTTATCACATAAACTATTCTCCACATGAAGAAATAGCTTTAAATAATTATGTAAAAACACATATCGTTTTGTTTTCTTATCAGATATAAATTCTTTCCTGACACCCATGCTGAGGATGAAAACTCTGATAAAACTGAAGTCCAGGAGGCTTCCCTGGTGAAACAGTGGTTGAGAGTCTGCCTGCCAATGCAGGGGACACAGGTTCGAGCCCTGGTCTGGGAAGATCCCACGTGCAGCAGAGCAACTGGGCCCGCGAGCCACAACTACTGAGCCTGCGCATCTGGAGCTTGTGCTCCGTAACAAGAGAGGCCGCAACAGTGAGAGGCTTGCGCAGCACGATGAAGAGTGGCCCCCACTCGCCGCAACTAGAGAAAGCCCTCGCACAGAAAAACGAAGACCCAACACAGCCATAAATAAATTAATTAAATAAATTAATTAATTAAAAACAAAAAACCTGAAGCTCAGACTTTCTGCAATTTTACAGGAAATACAAAACTTTTCAGGAAAAAAATTCAGTTCCCGGCAGTTAAGTTTTGCTATATATATATATATATATATATATATATATATATATATATATGATATATATACACACATATATATGATCAAATCATATCATATATATACTATCATATATATGCTATATATGATAGCATATATATATATCAGTATATATATATCATATATATATCAGTATTGTTTATCTGGGTAGTTTGAGTTTTTGTTTAGAAAACATTGAAGATGTTGAGAATTTAGGAATGAGTAGGAAGGAAGTGTGTTGAATTAACATATGCATGCTAACATCTGCTGAAGAGAGCACTGAGAGTGCTCAAAATATCATATTCTTACAAGGATGTGAAGAAAAGGAAAGGAAATGAAGAAAAAAATGGAAATATGGGAGGGGTAGAAATGCAAGCTCTGAACCATCTATAGCTTTTTGTAGCAAGTTCTATGTTTTTCTGAATAGCTCTCTACAGAGCTAACCTCCCTCCTTGATTTCAACAAATCACAAATAATAATAATTGCAATACTATAACTTGTTACTGTACAAGTGGTCTTTGAGGTATGGTCAACCTGAATCCAACAATTAAGGCATATCAGCAGTAAATATTTTTGCTTAAGTACTTTTGTATTTAAACAATATGAACTGTACAATTAAAGTAATCATTCCCAACCATCAGCACAACCATTTACCCCAAAGTGGAGAAGTTTACATAATATAAGTTCCTTAGAAGTTTATACAATGTAATTTTTAGACATGGTACAATAGGAAAAAGAAAGCTGTCAGTTCTGCTACCTTTTGAGATGAGGAGAAATAATTTTATTGTTATATGACTGTGAAATTTAAATAAAGTACTACTGAGAATTACTATTTTATAGCCTCATTTATTTATGAAACAATTATTTATTGAACATTTGTAATGTGCAGGGTGTAAGACAGCAGACAAGACAGACAAGCTTCTTATCCTCATGAAGCTTACATTTAAGTGGGGAAAAGAAAAAGGAAGCGGGGGGAGAAAGGAGGGAGAGAGGAGATACCTATGGATTGTAATAGATATTGTGAAATCAGCAGGAAATGTGACAGAGAGGAACCATGATGATTAGAAAGTCATGGTTGTGATATAGACAGATGAGTCAGAGAAGGCAAGGAGGTAATTTGGGACCTGAAGTGTAGGAAGGAGCTAATCATGCGAAGAGTAAGAGTAGAGAGAGGAACATCACAAAGAGAAAAACAAATGAGAGACGTTATAGAAAGAAATATTTTGGTACATCTGACAGGAAAGAAAGCCAGTGTGGCTATGGCCTGGGGAACAAGGGGAAAAGTGACATGAGACAGGACTGGAGAAGTAGTCAAGAGGTTGTGTATGCAAGGCCTTACAGGTCCACGAACTGAGTTTATTTTTGCTGAGTTCCACTGCTTTAAGCAAGTTAGTGATAATTATAACCACTCTGGTTGCTGTGGATAGAACGGATTAGAAATGGAAAAGAGTAGACATATGGCCCTAGAGTGGTTTTTGCAGTAACCCAGCAGCAAGCAGATGAGGGCTTAGAACTGAAGGTGGTGATGAAAAAACAGACTTGGTCTAAGATATATTATGAAGCTATAAGTGATAGCAATTTTTGATGAATTATATATTGGGGAGGCAGGTATAGAAAAGAGAGAAATTAAGCATACATCCTAGGTTTTTTAGCTGGAAGAACTGGGTTGGGTGTATGATGGCTCCAATTATGTGAGATGGAAATGACTGAGAGATGGAATTTTTATTGTCCTTCCAGTTATATGAATTTTAATATCACTAGCCAGTGAGATTCCAAGTTAGTAAGACAGTTCAGCTTTTGGCTCTATAAGACTCAAGTTCAGAAGACAGCTATGGGCTGAAGATATAAATATGGAATATTTTCAGAGGGTCTACACCATTTAGTAACAGCGTAGAAGAGTAGGTGTTTTCCAAAAGAATTAAGAATGGTCAGTAAAGTAAAAAGTAGGAGACCATGGAATCACAGATTCTAAAAGAGGAGAATATTGGAAGAAGTGTGTGGTCTGCTACATCAAAAGTTACCAAAAAGTAGCATAAAATAAAACAAAGATATTTCCATCAGATTGTAATTGATTTTCATGAGCCAGCACAATTAGAATATGTTATAAATTAACACATATTTTTCTAGGACAACTAACTGGTTCTTTTTAATCCAATGCAAAATGTTGGAACACTGTAATTCTTATTTATTCATTCTTTCATTTGATCAATAAATAATAGATGTTACAGGTTGTGTTAGGCACTCTTGGAAATACTTTTATTGTCTCTCCTAAGTTTTTATTCTTACTGCAGCCTAAACCTTATAATTTGAACCAATATTTTTTTGAATGGTCTAATTTTGAGTTATACCATTAACTCCAGACCAATAGCTTTCTAGATTCCAATTCTATTTAAATTTCCTTTCACAATGATAACAATCATCCCAGTCCCCTACCTTTCTCAAGAGAGTAGCATTTCATAAACTTCTATTTCTCCTACTGTTGATATAGGCATGAAATAACAATCAGACTAGAACAGACTCAGGAAAACAGAATCATTAAATTAAAGCATAATGAAAATCAGGTTGTTTTTTCTCTTCTAAACCTATAATACAAAGGAGCCCCTATGAAATAAAAAAAAAAGGGAGGTGATCATAGGGGAAAAAGTAAGCAAACAAAGTAAACTAGTGATTTGATTAAATGTGTTATTCTAATTTCTCTTTTCGTTGCTTGCAATTTTCAATCATTTTTTAATGGAGATTAGGAGGTTGGCCTAAAGCCATCAAAGAAATACAAAGTCCATAGGTACAACCTACTACAGTGGCATTGAGCCAAACATCTCATATTATGAATTTTGGCACAAGGTGTTACTTTGAGAGCACAGACATGTTTCTATGATTCTCAGGCCAACCCACAATACATTCTTTATAAAGTGTGGTCCTTATTAGGGCTTGGCCCTTTACATCAGACATGGTGCACAAATGGGCACAGCTTTCCAAGGGTTTTACTAAATGCATAGTCTATGTATTACTCTCAGGCATCATGTTTATTAGTGACATAATTATCCATACAAACCCAAATTATAAAAACTGAAAAATTTTAAATTCAGTGTTTTATACATTATGAAAAGAAAAAAAAAAGTCCTTCTTGCTGCCTGCTTGTGAAAATATTATGCACATGATATGCTCTCCAGTTCAACTACTTACTGCGGAGATCATAACTCCAAGTCTAGAGTACCCTCACAATGATATTCATTACTTCACTTGGTGAGAAAAATTATATGACAGCATTCTCACCTGGAGGTCACAGTACAAACTGAAGGGGAAACAGAAGATGCTAATAAAATTGGGAAAGCTCGTATAATGAAATGTTCAGATGTGCCAGTAGGAAAGAATAAGGCTTTAAAATATTTTTGTTATTGTTGTTATTGTTTTGTTATTATTACTCATTGTTTAAATTTGTGCTGCTTTCAGAAATTAGCTTGAATTGAATTATCATTCTGGAGGATAAAAGACCATTTATTTATTTAAGGTGACACAAGTTTGGTGTGTTCTCTGTCCTCCCATTCCCCCGTGATGTTCAATGCCTGGACAAATAGCATTATCTTGTGTTGATTGGAAATAAAAAGAACAGGTGGAAGCTATGGTTGTGTTTTGTTCTTTTTTTTTCCCCAAGAGCAGTTTGCACTTCTGCTTTTTAGCAAATTGCAGCCTGTTGTGTTCACTTTCTGAAATAGAAATGGAAAACTGAGATAAAAAGAATAGCAACAAAACACATAATACCACTACTACTAACACAACCAGCAAGCTCACTTCAGCTCTGTCATCGTTGACTGTATTCAGAGAAAAAGATGAAAATCCCACCATGTTATAGTGTAAGAACCTTGTTTAATGGTTTAAAGAAAAAACAAGATTTTTTAAAGCTCTTATTTTTGTCTTTTTAAAGAATTCTGTTAAAATGGATTATTTGTGTGCCATTTGTTTTACAGATATTTTTAGGCATTATTGCATGTTTCTGGATAGTTTAGATGACCATCTTAAAAACAATGGGCTAGAGCAGTGCTTCTTAAATTTTAATGTGTATATGACTCACTGGTGGATATTGTTAAAATGCAGAGTCTGACTCCGGTGACCTGTGGTGGAGCCTGAGATTCTGCACTTCTAACAAGTCCCAAGGTGATAGGATGCTGCTGGTCCATGGACCACACTTTGAGTAGCAAAGGATTAAAAGACTCTACACAGCTAACCTCCTACTTATCTATCTGAGCCAGGTGCAAGGATAGTGTATCCATGGAAAGAAGTTTTGAAACTCATTTTCTTTTTAAGTATCAGAGAAATGGAACATTTTTTGTGGCTTTATCTGGGTTAGTTAGAAACTTTATTGAGAAAGTTGGGTTCCAGAATAACTTGCATTTACTAAAATGATCATTTCTTTTCACTGTATGAATTTTACATGTCCAAGGATAAGCACAAGTTTGTAATTGTTCCTAGAATAAGTTTATTTTTTTAGCATAGAAAAGCTTTTGGCTATTTCTGTGCTGGAATTGCTTTTATTGTGGTGTCTTTCTCAACTAATAGTGTTCCTCTTCTCAGATTTGTATTTTGAAGCTTCCCAAATGATTAATCTGATCACATAACAAGAGGGTAGAGAATTGGGGCTGACCACTGATCCTTGGAACATACATCTAACTTATTTGGCAAGTCAGAAGCAAAAGAGATAAACCAGTCATTTTCCACAAAAGATAGAGTGGTGGTAGCCATGGTGGGGAGTCAGAATCACACATTTCTCCTTCTACCATTCATATCCTTTTCCAAATATTAGAATCTTCTGGTGGGAACATGGCTATTTTAATTTGAAAAAATGACCTCATATGGTTCTGATTTGCCACCTCTACCCCCCAAATTAATAACTGCTGAAATAAATTAATGACATATTTTGAGTCTTACCTTTCATTTTTCAATGTTAAAGTCAAAAACCATAAAATTGTTAAATTGCTTTGTGTACTTTTATTTTTTGTATAGTTAAATAACACGAAGGGGTCTCTATTAGAAATTTTCTCACAGACCAAGGAGCTAAAGAAAACTACATAGCAATAATGTTCTATTGTACAGGCCAGTGGTTCTCAATTCTGACTATAACCCTGGGATAACTTAGGGGAATGTTAAAAGATACCAAGGCATGAGCCCCACCCTGGACCAATTAAATCAGAATCTGTAGGCATGAAGTCTGGCATCATTATTTGTAAAGCTCTCCCATATGCAGCTAGAGCTGAGAACCATAGATATGGGCCAAAGACCCAGAAACCCTCTGTCCATGGAGTGATCTAGAATAACTTATTTTTATATTACTAAAATATTGTTTCAGAGTAATAAATTAGAGGAACTACCATTCTTCTCATGGACTTCTTCAACTTATTTTTTCCTCATTATATAAAACCCCATGAACTATTAACAAATACATCATTATACATTTTATCTTTTCTGAGAATAATCAGTGGATATGTATTCACTCATCTCAGTAGATTTCTCAAGAAACATAGAGCTGACTGAACTCACTTAAATAAATTTAGTGCTAATGACATTCCAGTGCTTGGTATACTATTAGGTCCTTTCAATTAAGAACATGCATGGTTTTGCTGTTTGGTTTTTGTTTTGTTTCCAATCCAATTATACATTCAAAACAAAGAAAACAAAACAAACAAACACAGAAACAAACACCTCACATAGGAAATAAATCCTTGAGGACAGAAAAGAAGAAAGAATTTTCAAATCACCTCATACTCCCATCCTCCTGGTTTCTTGAATGAAAGCTTTTTTAAAAAATTAGGTATGATTTACATGAAGTAAACTTCATCCTTCTTAGTATAGAGTACTGAGAGGCAATTCTCCATGAGTTCTCACATTTCTGCCTTTCCTTCAAGCAGAGGTGCTGACTGCCCTTTCTTCTGGGCTATGTTTCAAAGATATTTGTATAGTAAGCAGCTTTGGAAGATTGTTTCCCACTTGAACAAGGAGAAGGCATTTTATGAGTCCCAAGTAAAGTTTCTTGACACTGTGTAGGCAGATTCATATTGTCAGTCCCTCAGCCATCAAGGAAATAATGTCACTTCAGTCCCCCACCTCCCCCCACCAAAATGAGGCCCAACTTCTTATTGGACTGCTTGGGAATTAGAGACAGTATGTGTCTCCCCTGGGCACTCTACTTGGTCCTTTATGTTGGTTAAGACACAAGTCAGCCTGGTTTAAGAGGACCCCAAACCCACAGGCTGTGTTGGAAGTGGTCCAGGAAGCTGTGGCCACTTTGTACATTTGGGTCTCCCCTCCTCTAACGACCACTTTGAGTTGCAAGTCTCTGTGGCTAATGACTTTGCCGATTAGAGCCTCTGTCAAAGGAAGGCAACCTCCACTCAGGGGAGCCCTTTTAAGGACTTATCACCTCTGTGACACAGCTACCACCTTTTCTGAAAAGCTACTGGGCTCTTGTCAAAACTGAACTCCTGACCCAAGCTGTTAGCTGGCTACTGGGCTCTTGTCAAATCTGAACTCCTGACCCAAGGAGGCCCTGCGACGACACCTCTGCCTATATTTCCATTTGAATGTATATCAGTTACTCAGACTCAGTAACTAACAAGGTGAGAAGGCTCCAACCAGCCTTGCATCGTAAATGGTATATTAAGAACAAAGTTGGCATCAGAGGCATCTTGGCGTTACAAGAAAAATACAAGAAAAAGTGACAGCTATTCCTCCGTGAGAAACTTTATCCTCCACTCCTCCATGTGAAGTAAGCCACTGGCTCCAAGGGGCTCTCGAATCACAGAGGCTCCCTAAAAGCCTGAGCAGGGTTCACCGATGGCTCGGCTGTCCCAAAACCAGATGACGTCCATTGGGTTGCTGTCGCCACTCAACTTCAACATCAGCTATGCAAAATCGATGATGGATGTGGTTGCTCCCCTCAGTGGACAGATTTCAACGCCATTCTCCGAGCTCTGGTCACTATTTCCTTCCATGCACTTTGCTATATTTTCACTCACTTGTTGCTAATGGTCTAGAAAACTAAAATCTGATAAACGCCATTTTAGAACTGTGAACAACAGAAATAAATCATGGCTACACATCAAACTGTATGGGTGAGTCGTGTCCCTGGAAAGATCTCATTCTCTGATGAGACTGAGTAGAATCAAATTGCTGATCAAGTCTGCAAACCCTGAATTTCCACCATTGATGCCTGGATCCATCATTCTACCAGACATGGAAATATATTCATCATTATAGACTGGTAAAAAGATAAAGGATTGCATGTCTCTGATGTGGAAGTTACCAATGCATGTAGGATATTGTGATGTCTGACAGAGTTGACCTGTTTTCTCACGGTTAGGGAGGCCACATCACATGGGGCATGGCCTCCACTCATTCCTGGCAAATTTCCTAAATTGGACCTTTCACCCTTTTTGTGGACTATCAGTGATGCTTCACTGCCCTCATCATTTTTTCAGGTCTCTGTGCTGCTCTTCCAGTCCAATCAATCACACTATTGTGACCCTTGACCCTAATCTGTGTCATGACTGCAGCTTTCTGAATCAATTGCCATCTGATGATCCACTCAAAAAATCTGATGGACCTGCATTGTCTGTATCATCCACTGTTATCTGGTAAGTCTGAGCACTGAAAGGCCCTCCTCAAAGATTAACTTAAAAATATTTTTGACCCTACTTTCTTTACCTCTTCCTTAGTAAGGTAGTTTAGTCACTGTATGTGGCTGTCTCCAGAAAAGGATAATCTCCCTAGGTCACTTTCTGGGTAATTATCAGGATGAAAATTATGAGAACTACATAGACCTAATTTGAAAATTTGATATTTTGCCCTAACCACTCCTGGGCATGAGTTATCTTTCTTTTCCCTGATAGCAGTGTTACAAAGCCTGTTTGGTAAACTTTCTGAGTGGCAACCTGGCCAAAAGAGAGTCTAGGTGATTCAACCTTAATTTGGGTTCAGCTACCTAGATTCTCTTGTTGGATTGACATAACCCTATATGACAAGGATAATGATAATATTGTTGATGACACTTCTCTCCAAGTCCCTCATAGCAGCCCACACATACCAAAAGTGGAGGACATAATGGAACTTTGTCAGTTTTATAAAAATATCCTGTCCTGCTTGCACTCGGTTCTTCTGGAAAAAAAAGTCTGGATGAAAATAGAGGGTGATTGCAAAAAAGATAAAGTTATGATTTCCGGAATAGGAAACACGAATTTTGAGGTGGACGAGGGAAAACAAAACCTTGGCACTTGTGGAGAGAAAACTTCAGACCCCCAGGAGCTATGAGGGAGGGAGCAATATTATTTTTGTTCTTCAGAATCACCCCTGAAGGTCAACTCATGAAGGAAAACTTCCCGATGAGGCTTTCCCAAGCTGTGGCAAGCAGCTTAAACGTACAGTCAGACTTTCTTAGCCGTGGGTTCCACATCAGTGAATGTGGAGGGCCGACTGTAAAGAACTTCAGTCTGTGGATTTTGGCATCCAAGGGTGTCCTGCAATCAATCTCCTGTGGATACCAAGGGATGACTGTAATGGTCTGCTGGGTTTGCCAACCCCGCCAGAGGGTTCTGTCACAATTTAACCACCACCCCCCTTAACCTTACTGAGTATTGGAAACTATAGAAATTGGCACAGTTCTTACATTTCCAACACAAATCAGCTATCAAGACTCTTATATTTTGCACCTTCATAACTGCTGCCATCACTTAGTCATTCGGCAAGGTGTATAAATTCCAACTGGCTGGTGATGTAGACAAACATAAGAGGATGAACTTATTGCCCTCAGATAGCACACCCTCCAACAAATAAACACCACCTTCAAATTTAAGTTGAACTGGGAATCCTAAGGTTTACCAACCAGCCAGTCAGGAGACTAACTTGGAGGCAATGTTAATGTCTGCTTTTCTGCTGAGGAAGTTCCCTTGAAGTGTCCAACAATTATAAACAACACTTTATTATAGCGACACCATGTACATCCTTCGGACTCTACTTCTTGTATGGAAGCCAGGCATTAATTTGCCTTCCTTCCAAAAACATAATAACTTGTACTTCAGGGATAGTCATAAGAGAGCTTGAAACATTTAAGGAAATAAAATCAGTAGATTTCACATACAGCAGATGATTGCAAAGATCTCTCCAAAATGAGACTATCATTTGTTACTTAGGAGAGCTTTCTGGAGGGATGTATAACTCATAATTTATGAAAGTTAAATATTTAACCCTATGATGTTGTCATCTAATTAGAAAAGGTGGGGAGGAAATTATCCCTGTCTTTAGCTGAAGGAAATAATCAAGGAGATCACCCTGATCAGAAAGGCATTTAGTTCAGTCTCAATTTGTTGTCCAGATTTGGTAGAGATATAGAATTGCTCTAGATTTTGTCCTTATGGGCCAATATGGAGTTAGTGCAATAATTTATACACCCTGATGTACCTGAATTAATGCCTCAGGCCAAGGGGAAAATTAATAGAGAAACTTAAGGATAAAGCCACCTGGCTTTCTAAGATCAGCTGGTTGGTTCCAGGAGCCTGGGATCATACTTAAGTTTAATATCACCAGTTGGCCTCACCCTACTGCTCAGAGACCTACAGATAATAACCTAATTAAATGCTCTATAACACAGTTGAATGGAGTTGGTCCTAGCTTCTGTCAGGCAGGTTAACCAGAGTGGCCAGTGGAATGGCATAGTCAAGAGAAATTTCACTAGAAGCCAAGAAAGTGTAAAAACAAAGGATTGGTATTGTTGGGAGACAATTCTTCACTGGTGTCCATTTTTCTACATATCTTGTAAGCAGAGAGGTGACTGTCCTTTGCTCTGGATTACATTTTCAAGGTTATTTTTATATATATTTAAATTCCCTGTTTGATAATTCCAGCATCTGAGTCATATCTGAGTCTTGTCAGGTTGACGCATTGTCTCTTGATGGTGTATTTCTTTTTTCTTTTTCAAGTGTCATGTAATTTTTTATTAAAAGCTAGACATAATAAGTAAGACAGTAGAGACTTAGATAAATAGTAGTCTGAAAATGGGCATACCTCTTCTTCTGCTATGACTTTATTGTGGACAGATTGAGGCAATCTAGTTAGGAGATAAGCTGGATTTTATTGTTGTTTTTGTTGTTGCTTCTATGATTTTCTTCAGCAAACTATAGGCTACAAATCCCTTTTGTGTTCCTTGTAACTCGATTGGGTTGTCAAAACATTTTATTCACTGTTTGTGTTCCATGATCAATATTAGTCTTTTTCTTACAGCATGCATCTCAGAAAGAGCTCTAGGTTCTGCATCGCTTCTAGCGGTAGACTACATTTACTTGTTTCTTCATGCTTGCTAGCCTAGTGGGGATTTTCAGGGGGGCATTTCTCTACTTTTCTGGTTCAGACTCTGTCCTAGTCAAGTGTTGTATCTTTACATCTCTAGGATGAGGCTTTCTCAGTGATACTATTCTTCTTCCCCATTGCAGCCAAACTTCACCTTGTGTCTTTAATAAGTCTTGGGGGGAAGAAAGTTTTCTATGGCTTCTCTTCCACTGATGTGGAAATCTTTAATGGTCTGGGCTCAGGATTGTTTCCTGCCCTTTCACCTGTGTAGAGGGTTGTTTCCTGTTCCTTTTTTCCAGTCTCAATGTTTTTTCACCTGGACAGACCCAAAGAGGGTTTGTTGCCCTTCCCCCAATGTTGTAAAGCTTTTGCATCATTGGGGGAAAAGGAGAGAATGATCCAGTCATGGCTTCATGCTTTTCCTGCACAGATACTGTTTCCCATTCCAAGGCCTTTACCACCTAAGGAAGCTACCTCTATTACCCATCCATCCCCCAACCCTTTTTGTGATTATATGGTTAGGTCTAAGGAGAAGGGTCTGTAACTTGTTGCCAACTCTCCTGTGTCTGCCATTCCAAGAAGTTCTATACTTTCATGCTAGCTCACATTCTGATGTTAGCAATTCATCAAATATTTTAAGTTGGCCCCATTTCCTTCCATGTTACTTACCTACTCCAAGCAAGCCAATCTTCATGTCTTGTCTCCTTGGAGGAACCTATTTTTTCTTAGATTTCAGGCTACTTGTTTATCTTGCATCTTTAGTTCTTTGAGAGGTTTATAAAAAAATATGATTTTATAGATTGTTCAAAGTTTTTCCTTATTGTGAGGGTGGCAACAGTATCATCTCTAGTTTTCTACACCCTAAGCAGAAGCAAGAATGTAAATGGATTTTTGGTACAGTTTTAATTCTTCTGACCTGAATCTATGGGTCTTTATTTGAAGGGTAATTTTAGCCTTTTGTCATCTGATTCAATGTTGTCACAGAGAGAATTTATTATTAATTAAGACCTTATACTATATTATATTTCTTCCTAACTTTTGAATGAATTGTGATGTTTCATTACACGGAAACAGAGACATTTAAGAAAATCTTGGTTTATAGTTTCTGAAAATAAAACAAATTCTACACTTACCAAAACTGATAAATAATTAATTATTTGTGCTTCAGGAGGGTTCTACTTATGGCCTGGGTGATAGAGCACTGTACTTAAGTCATTGCTCCATCATTTATTATGCAATGATCTTGTAATCTTGGGCAAGTTATTTTTCTGAGTCTACATTTATTTATTTGTAAAAGGGGTAAAATATAATCTGCTTCTTTTTTACACAGTGTGTCTAAGAGGAATCAATGATGTAGGCATGTAGAGGTGCTAATCTCAGGATAGATAAGTATATGACATTATTTTTTACCAGACATATATTAATAATAGTTATCCTACAATATGCTCTTAGGCAAATCTCTTAGCACTTCTCCACCTCACTTTCCATATTGGTAAAGATGATTTATGTAATATATTCTTTTATAGCAAATCTTACAAATCAAAATAGTGAGAATCAAAGACATTGTATCTATAGAAGGGTTTTGTCTGCTGTAATATTGTACAAATGGCAGGAGTTCTTATAACATTCAAATGTAGGATTCTCCTTATTCTTAAAAACTATTCATCAATTATGCTGGAAACATGAAACTTCCATAATTTATTTTAAACAATCTTAGATTTCAAAAATAATTGAATTTGCTACTTTCAGAAATGTATCTTTCTAACAAACTAGAAAGATAAATGGAATCATGTTTAGTTTCCATATCATTTAAATCAAGTAAGATACAACATAGTTTTCTAGGTGAATATAATTCACACAAAAATATACAATTAATGTTTAGATATATTCTTTGTCTCTCTCCTTCGACTGAAGATTTAAAAACCTGAATATTATTGATATATTTGACAAGTTTAAAAAAAACCCTGAAAATTAACCTATCAACAGAGCAGTAAATATTGAGTTTGACTAAATTTAATAAGTATAACACTACCAATAGATTGTTGGATGAATGAACTAGGAATAGTAGACTTTCAGTTAATATTGCCAAATTTAGCAAATAAAAATACAGAATACTGTGTTAAATATAAATTTCAAATAAATAATAAATATTGTTTTTAGTATAAGTATGTAGAGAATGGATGTATGGATACGGGGGTGGGAAAGGAGGGATGGGATGAATTGGGAGATTGGGATTGACACATATACACTACTATGTATAAAATAAATAACTGGGGCTTCCCTGGTAGCGCAGTGGTTGAGAATCTGCCTCCTAATGCAGGGGACACAGGTTCGATCCCTGATCTGGGAAGATCCCACATGCCGCGGAGCAACTAAGCCCGTGAGCCACAACTACTGAGCCTGCGCATCTGGAGCCTGTGCTCCACAACAAGAGAGGCCATGATAGTGAAAGGCCCTCGCACCGCGATGAAGAGCGGCCCCCGCTTGCCACAACTGGAGAAAGCCCTCGCACAGAAACGAAGACCCAACACAGCCAAAAATAAATACATAAATAAATAAATTTATATATTAAAAAAAAAAAAAAAACTATTGAGAACCTACTGTATAGCACAGGGAACTCTACTCAATGCTCTCTGGTGACCTAAATGGGAAGGAAATCCTAAAAAGAGTGGACCTATATATACATATAGCTGATTCACTTTGCTGTACAGCAGAAACTAACACAACATTGTAAAGAAACTATACTCCAATAAAAATTTTTTAAAAAAGTATGCTCCCAAATATTGCAAGGGTCATACTTGTAGTAAAAAAATCATTTGTAGTTTATCTGAAATTACAATTTAACATGGCATCTTGTATTTTATCTGGCAATACTATATGCAATTAATGTGCTTTTGTTTTTCCTACACCTGAAATTTGGTTTATTTTATAGACCCTTTAGTTGTCCTCAGTTCTAATTTTTTTTTTTAAATTTATTTATTTATTTTTGGCTGTGTTGGGTCTTCGTTTCTGTGCGAGGGCTTTCTCTAGTTGCGGCAAGCGGGGGCCACTCTTCATCACGGTGCGCGGGCCTCTCACTGTCGCGGCCTCTCTTGTTGCGGAGCACAGGCTTCAGACGCGCAGGCTCAGTAGTTGTGGCTCACGGGCTTAGTTGCTCCGCAGCATGTGGGATCCTCCCAGACCAGGGCTCGAACCCGTGTCCCCCGCACTGGCAGGCAGACTTCCAACCACTGTGCCACCAGGGAAGCCCCTCAGTTCTAATTTTTTAAAAAAAACCTTAGATATCCCCTTACTCCTTGCTTCACGCAAAAGGAATAGCAAAAAACCAAATGAACCTCCTCGGTAACTTGGGGAATCTATAACCATTAAGGCCCTGGAATTACTCCCACCCTCCTGGGGTGCCCTAAAACTGAAGCCAAGCGAAGGTGAAGGGATTGTTTGGTTATATGTTCATAAAATTTTTAATCTGGTGCAACATTTCTCATGAGGCTCTTCAAGCCTTGGAACAGTCTATTGCCTCAGTAGAAATAGGATTTCTTCTTCCAAATTTATTGCTGCTTAAGACCCACACCTTACTTTAAATGGGCTGCCCAATGTCTGACATTGTTTCCTACAGTCAGTAACCCAAAGGATCAAGGGCATAAGTACATGTTTCTTTTACTCCATAGTGAATCTCTCATTCAGTGGTTCTCAAATTTAGCTGCATCTGAATCACTCAGAGGACTTGGTAAACAGAATACTGGGCCCCAACGTCAGAATTTCTGATTTAGTAGGTCTGGGGAAAGGCCCAAAGCTCTCTGATGATGCTGGTATTGCTGGTCTGGGGACCACACTTTGAGAATCACTGCTCTGAATTAGAATTCCTAAGAGGAAGGACATTATAGTTGATTAACTGGAGTATGTTATTCATTTGGCGCCTCTGAAAATCTGTAGTAAAGAACTGTTACAGGGATAAATTATGTTCATAATATTGACCACATTTTAGTCTTTAAATGTTTTCTGAAACATTCAAGATATATTGTACAGTGTAAAGTCTAAAGCTTACAATTTTTGTTCTAATTTTTTGAAAATTGATACTACATGTTCCTGTGTATATGATACCTCTCATGTCTAAACATGCCAAAGAATAGATATATGCTATATTTTGAAACTAATTTAAGTGCATATTCTCAGAACCCTTCAAATTACATTTAAAGGCTATTAGCATTTCTAAAAATACACAAGAACAAGAAACAAAATCCTACCAAATACCCAGATTCTTTGTACTTACAGTAGTATTGTGGGGAGAGGGTGGGGAGAGGTATAATATTAAATGAGTAAAATTATAAGTAATTCAGTTTTTGTTATTTCTCTAAATAGCATACTTCCTCCAAGGCATTGAAGATATTTGAATAACTTTCACTTCACTTTCTCTGTGAAGTGGCTAATCAGCATGCACTTCCAAGTGTAATTTAATGTTATGCAAAAAAGTAGTTAAGGAATTTATTAAGCCTAGTATTTTAACGTCTTCATAAAAAACCCATGTTGGACCAGCTGGCTCGAATAAGTAAGGCTAACACAAAAATTTTATCAAATATGTCTTCAATTTTTGAAATTAGAATATAAAAATGTCAGAATTTAAAAAATTTTAATCACCTAGTGTCACTTGCAACTTGAACTGATAGAATGAATGGCAGCAAAGAATTAAGCAGAGAGATTATTTTTAAAGAGCATGACAAAATGAGATCTCCTGTGAGCAATTAGAGCTTGCGCTGTCTCTTAAGATGCTTTACTGTACTCTTCAGAACATTATCCAATGATATACTGATTGATGCATAGGAAATTACAAGAAAGCTAGCATGTTTTGGAAAAGTCTATACATAAAAATCAGACATCCAATCTCAAACCAAAATGAAGAAATAAAAATAAGGGGTAATATCTGAACTCTAATAAGAATTTGAACTCTGTGGAATCCTAAGCAAATTTGTTTTCATCCTTTATTAGCTTGCTTACTATTAGATCAAGTGACAGTAGACATTCTTTAATTTATAAATACCTATTAACAAATATTTAATTAAGCTCTTCCTATGTCTAGGTCTTATTCTAAGCAGTTGACATATCTAATTTCACAAATACTTATGGAAAAAGTACTATTAGTATGCCCATTTTACTGATGAGAAAACTGGGGAAATTGAGGTTATGGTTTGCTCAGTGTCACCAGTTTGTGTGTGGTGTTGGCTGGCAGTATGACGATAAGTCCTCTTGAAGATTTTAACCATTGAGCTTGTTCAGATACAGTATTTAATATATAATCGTCACGATATCCATTGGGATACATAGTTATCTCCCTTTTACAATGAGAAAGTGAGGCTTGAGGTTATTGTATAACTTTTCTGGTTTGGATTCTAATCTCAGTGCCATCTTGCAGCATCAACTTAATTAATTTCCCAGCTTCAGGATCCTCACTCTAAAATATTGATAAATTTATGTAATTAATAGGACTGTTTTGAGCATTAGAAATACTATATATTTAAAGAATGAATTTCAGTTCCTTACACATAAATAGTACTCAGTAATAAGTAGTTATTGTAAATTTATCAAGGTCCTCTATAATGGGTTTTCTAAATTATAAGATGTGATTTGGCTATCTGACCATCCTTAAGTGTTTCTATTATAACACTTGGTCCTGAAACATACCCAAACACTGGACCTGTCAAAAGATAACTCCACTGGGATCAGTCAATATAGATATTGAAAAAAAGAAGATACTCAGTACGCTCAAATTAACACTGCTGCCAGCAGCATGGACAAAATATTTCAAAGGGTATTGCCATGCAACTTCAACACATATGGCTTTAGCAATAATTAAAAGATCAACTTATGATTTGCAATCAGCAACCAGAGTGCAGTGGTTAATTTCTGCAAAGATTTGGTATACTTTTGAGTCTGGAAAGCCAGAGTTAGCAAACAAACTATTCTGTAAACATTACCTTTTAATTTATATAAATCAAGGCAAAGTTTTTAGATGTGTGCAATGTAAAAGGCACTGTTGGCCATACACTCGAATTAATAACCTTTGCTTCTAGTCCCTGTAAATAAATAAAGGTTTATTGTGTAACAGTTTTAAGAAATGCAGAAAAAAACATAGCATATATCCACAATTCACCTGTACCATCCTCATAACTGGTTAATCCTATTCCATCTGGACAGTTAACCAGAGACAAAACAATAAGCATATATTGTAGTTCATGTCTTCTCTTGGGATGTCAGAACAGTGAGGTGAAGCAAGCCCTAAGGTTGCCCTTTCTGATCTATCAAACACCCACAACTTCCAAAGACCTACCCACATCAGAGATACACACCTTTCATTTATTATTCCTTTCATTATTAGTGTGTAGTTTTAGTGAGAAAAGGAGAAGAGATAACAGTGGTGTCTGCTTTGAATCCTGTTCTAGAATGATCCTCATCTGGTAAAACACATGTCCAGACATATGGATGTCTACCTCACAGGAATTCTATGTTGAGATTTGGAGCCATAGTCTTGGAGTAATATTAATTTGCAAGCATTGTCTTTGGTATATGTATTTCCCTTTGGCGAATTTCTTTCCCTTCGTGGTGTAAAGATGATGACTCTGAGAGTATTGGAGTGTTCCAAGTCCTTCAATATCAATGCCTTGCTAAAAGCTGTACAAAAAAATAGAATATAATTTAGAATATCACAAAGCTATCTTGGATTGTATCCCAAATGGGTCAGCTACCTTAAACATAAGAATATGTCATTGTCACATAATCACACGTGTTAGAGAGTAAGGGCAAAACTATTACAAGACACTCAATATTACTGTGTTGGGAATAACAGAAATAGAAGCTTCACATGTGGATGTTGGCTATTTTGTCATTAACTCTCAGTTCATTACCTTAGGTGTTCATATTTAGCCATTAAAAATCCTGATTTTCTGGTTTCTGACAAGAGAGTGCCTTAGAACCAGAAGACAATGCAATCTAATATATGAAATCTGAACAAAAATAAGCACAATTTTCCTGAGATATAGATTATAAATATTTATTTCCCTTTTTAAAAAGAATAAGTAAAAGTAGTAAAGAGGTACAAATATTAAATGCTACCCTTTACACCGGTATTTCTTTTGGTACAATTACACCCTCAAATCTTTTTATTTATAATCAGTTATCTTTGTCTGTGTGTGTTGTATCATCCAATTTGACTAATATACTTCTCTTTAATCTACATTGAATCATATCGTGAGCCGAGTTTCCTGTGCTTTAACATTAGGGTATGTTTACATAAAAAAGCCAATTATTTGGTATATCTGAATTTAGAGAATTCTCCTTGTAACTGTTACAAAGCTTAAATAATTATTACTGCATTGTACCTTTATCTCTTCCATGAGACAGAAGAGCATGTATGCCAAAAAGATAATAAAATTGCAGTCTACAAATTTGGAAACACCTCTAGTCTTTATGTTTTTCCCATTACTTGCAAGCCAGTCAAAATGAAGCGCAGTGGATAGAAGAAGAGGGAATTTATGAGTCCTAAGTGGCTAACATTTACTCAAGTAACTTTTGAAAAATTTGATTTAAAATCTTTTTCCTAACACATAAAATTTAGTAGCTTTCACTCATAGTGGGTTTGAGCAAAGAGGTGAAACCAGTTCCCATGCTAGGCAAGGCAAAATAAGCATGGAATCTTGCCAAAACTTGAAGGTCAACCACTTGTGGGCTGACAAAAAGTATTACAGTTTAGTTTCTTCTGAAGTAGGTGTCTTGACCTCTCCTTATTAGAGGGACTTCAAAAATGACACTGAACCATCAGTCAAATGAAACGGGAATACCCGCTTTGGGAGGCATTAGGACATTTATACATAATCCAGACCTCCTTCTTCAGACACATGTAGGTTTATACTTCTCCACCTTCTTTGAAATTAGGCATGGCTCTGGACTTGCTTTGGCTAATGGAATAGGAGTGGAAGTGATGTGTGTCTCCCCCAGGTGGAAGATTCAAGAGCCAATGTATGATGTGTCATGCTTCCTTCGGATTACCACAGAGATTGTGGAGGAATATGTTGAGATGGAGAATCTGTGAACTAAGGTCTTGTTATGGTGAGGAGACCACTCCTGCTGACCTTATTGATTGATGTACCTGAGTGGAAAATCTACTTCTTGTCAGAACACTGAGTTTTTTGGAGTTGTTTGTTACCATAGCAAAACTTAGCCTCTACTAAAAGATGCACAAGCCACCTTTTATTTGAGAAGAGTCAGGTTAGATCTCACTTAATAAATTTTCCAGTCACCTTCAAAATTCAATGTATACCATAAAGCTGAGAAAAAAAAAAAAAAAAGAAACCTTGTCTCTAGAAAAACTATGTAGCTGATGACCTGGCTAACTGAGGCTAAATAGGGAGTGATTTTCCACCTTACTAATTTCATTTTTTTAAAAAGTCCTAAATGTAGCATAGGGACCCAGCAACTTCTACATATTACTGGTGAGAGAATTCTTTAGAAAATTATTTCTGACTATTCCTATGTGTCCTACACAGAGTAAGTTACTTAAAAAATTTTATACAAGGATTTTAAGTAGAGATTTAAAGTGATTTCATGTAGAAAGAAAAAAAAAATGTCAGTTATAACTTTGTTTTTTGTCAGTAGTTACCAAGAATGGGGAGCAAAAGTTGCGGTTAAAATGTTATCATCATGGGGGGATCGGGGCAAGATGGTGGAAGAGTAAGACGCGGAGATCACGTTCCTTCCCACAGATACATTAGAAATACATCTACACGTGGAACAGCTCCTACAGAACACCCACTGAACGCTGGCAGAAGACCTCAGACCTCCCAAAAGGCAAGCAACTCCCCACGTACCTGGGTAGGGCAAAAGAAAAAAGAAAAAGCAGAGACAAAAGAATAGGGACGGGACCTGCACCAGTGGGAGGGAGCTGTGAAGGAGGAAAGGTTTCCACACACTAGGAAGCCCCTTCGCGGGCGGAGACTGCGGGTGGCGGAGGGGGGAGCTTTGGAGCCACGGAGGAGAGCGCAGCCACGGGGTGCAGAGGGCAAAGCGGAGAGATTCCCGCATGGAAGATCGGTGCCGGCCAGCACTCACCAGCCCAAGAGGCTTGTCTGCTCACCCACCGGGGTGGGTGGGGGCTGGGAGCTGAGGCTCGGGCTTCGGTAGGATCGCAGGGAGAGGACTGGGGTTGGTGGCGTGAACACAGCCTGAAGGGACTAGTGCGCCACAGCTAGCCGGGAGGGAGTCCGGGGAAAAGTCTAGAGCTGCCGAAGAGGCAAGAGACTTTGCCTTGCCTGTTTGTTTCCTGGTGCGCGAGGAGAAGGGATTCCCAGCACCACCTAAATGAACTCCAGAGATGGGCGCGAGCCGCGGCTATCAGCATGGACCCCAGAGACGGGCATGAGATGCTAAGGCTGCTGCTGCCGCCACCAAGAAGCCTGTGTGCGAGCACAGGTCACTTTCCACACCTCCCCTCCCGGGAGCCGGTGCAGCCCGCCACGGCCAGGCTCCCATGATCCGGGGACAACTTCCCTGGGAGAACGCACGGCACGCCTCAGACTGGTGCAACATCATGATGGCCTCTGCCGCTGCAGGCTCGCCCCGCATCCGTATCCCTCCCTCCCCACGGCCTGAGTGAGCTAGAGCCCCCAAATCAGCTGCTCCTTTAACCCCGTTCTGTCTGGGAAGGGAACAGACACCCTCAGGCGACCTACACACAGAGGCGGGTCCAAATCCAAAGCTGAACCCTGGGAGCTGTATGAACAAAGAAGAGAAAGAGAAATCTCTTCCAGCAGCCTCAGAAGCAGGGGATTAAAGCTCCACAAACAACTTGATGTGCCTGCATCTGTTGAATACCTGAATAGACAACGAATCATCCCAAATTCAGGAGGTGGACTTTGGGAACAGAATATATTATTTTTTCCCTTTTTCCTTTTTTGTGAGTGTATATGTGTATGCTTCTGGGTGAGATTTTGTCTGTATAGCTTTGCTTTCACCATTAGTCCTAGGGTTCGGTCCGTACGTTTATTTTTTTTTTCACTAAAAAAAATTTTTTTTCTTAATAAATGTGTTCTTAATAATTTTTTCCTTATTTTCTATTTATAAAAATTAAAAAATTTTTTTCTTAATAAATTTGTTCATATTTTTTATTTTAAAAAATTAAAAATTTTTTTCTTAAATTTTTTTCTTAATAATTTTTTTCTTATTTTTTATTATAAAAAATTAATAAATCTATTTATAAAAATTAAAAAAAAATCTTAATAAATTTATTCTTAATAATTTTTTCCCTTATTTTTATCACAATAGATTTATTTTATTTTATTTTATTTTATTTTATCCTCTTTCTTTCTTTCTATTTTTTCTCCTTTTATTCTGAGCCATGTGGATGAAAGGCTCTTGGTGCTCCACCCAGGCATCAGGGCCATGCCTCTGAGGTGGGAGAGCCAACTTCAGGACACTGCTCCACAAGAAACCTCCCAGCTCCACATAATACCAAACGGCAAAAATCTCTCAGAGATCTCCATCACAACATCAAGGCCCAGCTTCACTCAACAACCAGCAAGCTACAGTGCTGGACACCCTATGCCAAACAACTAGCAAGACAGGAACACAAACCCATCCATTAGCAGAGAGGCTGCCTAAAATCATAATAAGGCCACAGACACCCCAAAACACACCACCAGACGTGGACGTGCCCACCAGAAAGACAAGATACAGCCTCATCCACCAGAACACAGGCACTAGTCCCCTCCACCAGGAAGCCTACACAACCCACTGAACCAACCTTAGCCACTGGGGACAGATACCAAAAACAATGGGAACTACGAACCTGCAGCCTGTGAAAAGGAGACCCCAAACACAGTAAGATAAGCAAAATTAGAAGACAAAAAAACACACAGCAGATGAAGGAGCAGGGTCAAAACACACCAGACCTAACAAATGAAGAGGAAATAGGCAGTACCTGAGAAAGAATTCAGAATAATGATAGTAAAGATGATCCAAAATCTTGGAAATAGAATAAACAAAATGCAAGAAACATTTAACAAGGACGTAGAAGAACTAAAGAGGAGCCAAGCAACGATGAAAAACACAATAAATGAAATTAAAAATACTCTAGACAGGATCAATAGCAGAATAACTGAGGCAGAAGAACGGATAAGTGACCTGGAAGATAAAATAGTGGAAATAACTACTGCAGAGCAGAATAAAGAGAAAAGAATGAAAAGAACTGAGGACAGTCTCAGAGACCTCTGGGACAACATTAAACACACCAACATTCGAATTATAGGGGTCCCAGAAGAAGAAGAGAAAAAGAAAGGGACTGAGAAAATATTTGAAGAGATTATAGTCAAAAACTTCCCTAATATGGGAAAGGAAATAGTTAATCAAGTCCTGGAAGCACAGAGAGTCCCATACAGGATAAATCCAAGGAGAAACATGCCAAGACACATATTAATCAAACTATCAAAAATTAAATATAAAGAAAACATATTAAAAGCAGCAAGGGAAAAACAACAAATAACACACAAGGGAATCCCCATAAGGTTAACAGCTGATCTTTCAGCAGAAACTCTGCAAGCCAGAAGGGAGTGTCAGGATATACTTGAAGTGATGAAGGAGAAAAACCTACAACCAAGGTTACTCTACCCAGCAAGGATCTCATTCAGATGTGATGGAGAAATTAAAACCTTTACAGACAAGCAAAAGCTGAGAGAGTTCATCACCACCAAGCCAGCTTTACAACAAATGCTAAAGGATCTTCTCTAGGCAAGAAACACAAGAGGAAGAAAACACCTACAATAATAAACCCAAAACATTTAAGGAAATGGGTATAGGAACATACATATCGATAATTACCTTAAATGTAAATGGAGTAAATGCTCCCACCAAAAGACACAGACTGGCTGAATGGATACAAAAACAAGACCCATATATATGCTGTCTACAAGAAACCCACTTCAGACCTAGAGACACATACAGACTGAAAGTGAGGGGATGGAAAAAGATATTCCATGCAAATGGAAATCAAAAGAAAGCTGGAGTAGCAATTCTCATATCAGACAAAGTAGACTTTAAAATAAAGACTATTACAAGAGACAAAGAAGGACACTATAATGATCAAGGGATCGATCCAAGAGGAAGGTATAACAATTGTAAATATTTATGTACCCAACATAGGAGCACCTCAACACATAAGGCAAATACTATCAGCCATAAAAGGGGAAATCGACAGTAACACAATCATAATAGGCGATTTTAACACCCCACTTTCACCAATGGACAGATCATCCAAAATGAAAATAAATAAGGAAACACAAGCTTTAAATGATACATTAAACAAGATGGACTTAATTGATATTTATAGGACATTCCACCCAAAAACAAGAGAATACACATTTTTCTCAAGTGCTCATGGAACATTCTCCAGGATAGATCATATCTTGGGTCACAAATTAAGCCTTGGCAAATTTAAGAAAATTGAAATCGTATCAAGTATCTTTTCTGACCACAACGCTATGAGACTAGATATCAATTACAGGAAAAGATCTGTAAAAAATAAAAACACATGGAGGCTACACAATACACTACTTAATAACGAAGTGATCACTGAAGAAATCAAAGGGGAAATCAAAAAATAACTAGAAACAAATAACAATGGAGACACGATGACCCAAAACTTATGGGATGCAGCAAAAGCAGTTCTAAGAGGGAAGTTGATAGCAATACAAGCCTACCTCAAGAAACAGGAAACATCTCGAATAAACAACCTAACCTTGCACCTAAAGCAACTAGAGAAAGAAGAACAAAAAAATCCCAAAGCTAGCAGAAGGAAAGAAATCATAAAGATCAGATCAGAAATAAATGAAAAAGAAATGAAGGAGACAATAGCAAGGATCAATAAAACTAAAAGCTGGTTCTTTGAGAAGATAAACAAAATTGATAAACCATTAGCCAGACTCATCAAGAGAAAAAGGGAGAAGCCTCAAATCAATAGAATTAGAAATGAAAAAGGAGAAGTAACCACTGACACTGCAGAAGTACAAACGATCATGAGAGATTACTACAAGCAACTCTATGCCAATAAAATGGACAACCTGGAAGAAATGGACAGATTCTTAGAAATGCACAGCCTGCCAAGACTGAACCAGGAAGTAGTAGAAAATATGAACAGACCAATCACAAGCTCTGAAATTGAAACTGTGATTAAAAATCTTTCGACAAACAAAAGCCCAGGACCAGATGGCTTCACAGGCGAATTCTATCAAACATTTAGAGAAGAGCTAACACCTATCCTTCTCAAACTCTTCCACAATATTGCAGAGTGAGGAACACTCCTCAACTCATTCTACGAGGCCACCATCACCCTGATACCAAAACCAGATAAAGATGTCACAAAGAAAGAAAACTACAGGCCAATATCACTGATGAACATAGATGCAAAAATCCTCAACAAAATACTAGCAAACAGAATCCAACAGCACATTAAAAGGATCATACACCATGATCAAGTGGGGTTTATTCCAGGAAAGCAAGGATTCTTCAATATATGCAAATCAACCAACGTGATACATCATATTAACAAATTGAAGGAGAAAAACCATATGATCATCTCAATAGATGCAGAGAAAGCTTTCGACAAAATTCAACACCCATTTATGATAAAAGCCCTGCAGAAAGTAGGCATAGAGGGAACTTTCCTCAACATAATAAAGGCCATTTATGACAAACCCACAGCCAACATTGTCCTCAATGGTGAAAAACTGAAACCATTTCCACTAAGATCAGGAACAAGACAAGGTTGTCCACTCTGACCACTATTATTCAACATAGTTTTGGAAGTGTTAGCCACAGCAATCAGAGAAGAAAAATAAATAAAAGGAATCAAAATTGGAAAAGAAGAAGTAAAGCTGTCACTGTTTGCAGATAACATGATACTATACATGGAGAATCCTAAAGATGCTACCAGAAAACTCCTAGAGCTAATCAATGAATTTGGTAAAGTAGCAGGATACAAAATTAATGCACAGAAATCTCTTGCATTCCTATATACTAATGATGAAAAATCTGAAAGAGAAATTAAGAAAACACTCCCATTTACCATTGCAACAAAAAGAATAAAATATCTAGGAATAAACCTACCTAAGGAGACAAAAGACCTGTATGCAGAAAATTATAGGACACTGATGAAAGAAATTATAGATGATACAAATAGATGGAGAGATATACCATGTTCTTGGATTGGAAGAATCAAAAATGTGAAAATGACTCTACTACCCAAAGCAATCTACAGATTCAACGCAATCCCTATCAAACTACCACTGGCATTTTTCACAGAACTAGAATAAAAAATTTCACAATTTGTATGGAAACACAAAAGACCCTGAATAGCCAAAGCAATCTTGAGAACGAAAAATGGAGCTGGAGGAATCAGGCTCCCTGACTTCAGACTATATTACAAAGCTACAGTAGAGGTAAGGGCAAGATGGCGGAAGAGTAAGACGCGGAGATCACCTTCCTTCCCACAGATACAGTAGAAATACATCTACACGTGGAACTGCTCCTACAGAACACCCACTGAACGCTGGCAGAAGACGTCAGACCTCCCAAAAGGCAAGAAAATCCCCACGTACTTGGGTAGGGTAAAAGAAAAAAGAAATAACAAAGACAAAAGAATAGGGACGGGACCTGCGCCAGTGGGAGGGAGCCGTGAAGGAGGAAAGGTTTCCAGGCACTAGGAAGCCCCTTTGCGGGCAGAGACTGCGGGTTGCAGAGGGGGGAAGCTTCGGAGCCGCGGAGGAGAGCGCAGCCACAGGGGTGCGGAGGGCAAAGCGGAGAGACTCCCTCACAGAGGCTCGGCGCCAACCAGCACTCACCAGCCCGTGAGGCTTCTCTGCTCACCCGCCGGGGCGGGCGGGGGCTGGGAGCTGAGGCTCGGGCTTTGGTGCTAGCCGGGAGGGAGTCTGGGAAAAAGTCTGCAGCTGCCGAAGAGGCAAGAGACTTTTTCTTGCCTCTTTGTTTCGCGGCGCGCAAGGAGAGGGGATTCAGAGCGCTGCCTAAACGAAATCCAGAGACGGGTGCGAGCCACGACTATCAGCGCAGATCCCACAGCAACAGGGGCGCAGAGGGAAAAACGGAGAGATTCCCGCATAGAGGCTCAGCACCGAGCAGCGCTCACAAGCCCGAGAGGATTGTCTGCTCACCCGCCGGGGCGGGCGGGGCTGGGAGCTGAGGCGCGGGCTTCGGTCGGATCACAGGGAGAGAACTGGGGTTGGCGGCGTGAACACAGCCTGAAGGGGTTGGCGTGCCGCGGTGAGCCGGGAGGGAGCCGGAGAGGAGGTCTGCAGCCGCCGAAGAGGCAAGAGACTTTTTCTTGCCTCTTTGATTCGCGGCGCGCAAGGAGAGGGGATTCAGAGCGCCACCAAGACGAACTCCAGAGGCGGGCGCGAGCCGTGGCTAACAGCGCGGACCCCAGAGACGGGCGCGAGCCGCAGCCATCAGCGTGGACCCCAGAGACTAGTAGGAGACGCTAAGGCTGCTGCTGCCGCCACCAAGAAGCCTGTGTGCGAGCACAGGTCACTCTCCACACCGCCCCTCCCGGGAGCCTGTGCAGCCCGCCACTGCCAGGCTCCTGTGATCCGGGCACAACTTCCCCGGGAGTACACACGGCGTGCCTCAGGCTGCTGCAACGTCACGACGCCTCTGACGTCGCAGGCTCGCCCCGCCTCCTCCGTACCGCTCCCTCCCCCGGCCTGAGTGAGCCAGAGCCCCCGAAGCAGCTGCTCCTTTAACCCCGTTCTGTCTGGGCGGGGAACGGACGTCCTCAGGTGACGTACATGCAGAGGCGGGTCCAAATCCAAAGCTGAACGCTGGGAGCTGTACGAACAAAGAAGAGAAAGGGAAATCTCTCCCAGCAGCCTCAGAAGCAGCGGATTAAAGCTCCACAAACAACTTGATGTGCCTGCATCTGTTGAATACCTGAATAGACAACGAATCATCCCAAATTCAAAAGGTGTACTTTAGGAGCAGGATATATTAATTTCCCCTTTTCCTTTTTTTGTGAGTGTATATGTGTATGCTTCTGGGTGAGATTTTGTCTGTATAGCTTTGCTTTCACCATTAGTCCTAGGGTTAGGTCCGTCCATTTTTTTTTTTTTTTTTACTTAAAAAAATTTTTTTTTCCTAATATATGTTTTCTTAATAATTTTTTCCGTATTTTCTATTTTTAGAAATTAAAAAATTTTTTAATAAGTTTTTTCATATTTTTTATTTTAAAAAATTAAAATTTTTTTTCTTAATAAATTTTTTTCTTAAAAATTTTTTTCTTATTTTTTACTATAAAAAATTAATAAATCTATTTTTTAAAATTAAAAAAAATTTTCTGAATACATTTACTCTTAATAATTTTTTTTCTTATTTTTTATTATAATAGCTTTATTTTATTTTATTTTATCCTCTTTCTTTCTTTCTATTTTTTTCTCCCTTATATTCTGAGCTGTGTGGATGAAAGGCTCTTGGTGCTCCAGCCAGGCATCAGGGCTGTGCCTCTGAGGTGGGAGAGCCAACTTCAGGACACTGGTCCACAAGAGACCTACCAGCTCCACGTAATACCAAACGGCAAAAATCTCTCAGAGATCTCCATCTCAACATCAAGACCCAGCTTCACTCAACGACCAGCAAGCTACAGTGCTGGACACCCTATGTCAAACAACTAGCAAGACAGGAACACAGCCCCATCCATTATCAGGGAGGCTGCCTAAAATCATAAGGCCACAGACACCCCAAAACACACCACCAGACGTGGACGTGCCCACCAGAAAGACAAGATTCAACCTCATCCACCAGAACACAGGCACTAGTCCCCTCCACCAGGAAGCCTACACAACCCACTGAACCAACCTTACCCACTGGGGACAGATACCAAAAACAACGGGAACTACGAACCTGCAGCCTGTGAAAAGGAGACCCCAAACACAGTAAGATAAGCAAAATGAGACGACAGAAAAACACACAGCAGATGAAGGAGCAGGGTCAAAACACACCAGACCTAACAAATGAAGAGGAAATAGGTAGTCTACCTGAAAAAGAATTCAGAATAATGATAGTAAGGATGATCTAAAATCTTGGAAATAGAATCGACAAAATGCAAGAAACATTTAACAAGGACATAGAAGAACTAAAGAGGAGCCAAGCAACGATGAAAAACACAATAAATGAAATTAAAAATACTCTAGATGGGATCAATAGCAGAATAACTGAGGCAGAAGAAAGGATAAGTGACCTGGAAGATAAAATGATGGAAATAACTACTGCAGAGCAGGATAAAGAAAAAAGAATGAAAAGAACTGAGGACAGTCTCAGAGACCTCTGGGACAACATTAAACGCACCAACATTCGAATTATAGGGGTCCCAGAAGAAGAAGAGAAAAAGAAAGGGACTGAGAAAATACTTGAAGAGATTATAGTTGAAAACTTCCCTAATATGGGAAAGGAAATAGTTAATCAAGTCCTGGAAGCACAGAGAGTCCCATACAGGATAAACCCAAGGAGAAACATGCCAAGACACATATTAATCAAAGTGTCAAAAATTAAATATAAAGAAAACATATTAAAGGCAGCAAGGGAAAAACAACAAATAACACACAAGGGAATCCCCATAAGGTTAACATCTGATCTTTCAGCAGAAACTCTGCAAGCCAGAAGGGAGTGGCAGGATATACTTAAAGTGATGAAGGAGAAAAACCTACAACCAAGGTTACTCTACCCAGCAAGGATCTCATTCAGATGTGATTGAGAAATTAAAACCTTTACAGACAAGCAAAAGCTGAGAGAGTTCAGCACCACCAAACCAGCTTTACAACAAATGCTAAAGGAACTTCTCTAGGCAAGAAACACAAGAGAAGGAAAACACCTACAATAACAAACCCAAAACATTTAAGAAAATGGGAATAGGAACATACATATCGATAATTACCTTGAATGTAAATGGATTAAATGCTCCCACCAAAAGACACAGACTGGCTGAATGGATACAAAAACAAGACCCATATATATGCTGTCTACAAGAGACCCACTTCAGACCTAGAGACACATACAGACTGAAAGTGAGGGGATGGAAAAAGATATTCCATGCAAATGGAAATCAAAAGAAAGCTGGAGTAGCAATTCTCATATCAGACAAAGTAGACTTTAAAATAAAGACTATTACAAGAGACAAAGAAGGACACTATATAATGATCAAGGGATCGATCCAAGAGGAAGGTATAACAATTGTAAATATTTATGTACCCAACATAGGAGCACCTCAACACATAAGGCAAATACTATCAGCCATAAAAGGGGAAATCGACAGTAACACAATCATAGTAGGGGACTTTAACACCCCACTTTCACCGATGGACAGATCATCCAAAATGAAAATAAATAAGGAAACACAAGCTTTAAATGACACATTAAACAAGATGGACTTAATTGATATTTATAGGACATTCCACCCAAAAACAAGAGAATACACATTTTTCTCAAGTGCTCATGGAACATTCTCCAGGATAGATCATATCTTGGGTCACAAATTAAGCCTTGGCAAATTTAAGAAAATTGAAATCGTATCAAGTATCTTTTCTGACCACAACGCTATGAGACTAGATATCAATTACAGGAAAAGATCTGTAAAAAATAAAAACATATGGAGGCTACACAATACACTACTTAATAACGAAGTGACCACTGAAGAAATCAAAGGGGAAATCAAAAAATACCTAGAAACAAATAACAATGGAGATACGACGACCCAAAACCTATGGGACGCAGCAAAAGCAGTGCTAAGAGGGAAGTTTATAGCAATACAAGCCTACCTCAAGAAACAGGAAACATCTCGAATAAACAACCTAACCTTGCACCTAAAGCAATTAGAGAAAGAAGAACAAAAAAATCCCAAAGCTAGCAGAAGGAAAGAAATCATAAAGATCAGGTCAGAAATAAATGAAAAAGAAATGAAGGAAACAATAGCAAAAATCAATAAAACTAAAAGCTGGTTCTTTGAGAAGATAAACAAAATTGATAAACCATTAGCCAGACTCATCAAGAGAAAAAGGGAGAAGACTCAAATCAATAGAATTAGAAATGAAAAAGGAGAAGTAACCACTGACACTGCAGAAATACAAACGGTCATGAGAGATTACTACAAGCAACTCTACGCCAATAAAATGGACAACCTGGAAGAAATGGACAGATTCTTAGAAATGCACAAACTGCCGAGACTGAACCAGGAAGAAATAGAAAATATGAACAGACCAATCACAAGCACTGAAATTGAAACTGTGATTAAAAACCTTCCAACAAACAAAAGCCCAGGACCAGATGGCTTCACAGGTGAATTCTATCAAACATTTAGAGAAGAGCTAACACCTATCCTTCTCAAACTCTTCCAAAATATTGCAGAGGGAGGAACACTCCCAAACTCATTCTACGAGGCCACCATCACCCTGATACCAAAACCAGACAAAGATGTCACAAAGAAAGAAAACTACAGGCCAATATCACTGATGAACATAGATGCAAAAATCCTCAACAAAATACTCGCAAACAGAATCCAACAGCACATTAAAAGGATCATACACCATGATCAAGTGGGGTTTATCCCAGGAATGCAAGGATTCTTCAATATATGCAAATCAATCAATGTGATACACCATATTAACAAATTGAAGGAGAAAAACCATATGATCATCTCAATAGATGCAGAGAAAGCTTTCGACAAAATTCAACACCCATTTATGATAAAAGCCCTGCAGAAAGTAGGCATAGAGGGAACTTTCCTCAACATAATAAAGGCCATTTATGACAAACCCACAGCCAACATTGTCCTCAATGGTGAAAAACTGAAACCATTTCCACTAAGATCAGGAACAAGACAAGGTTGCCCACTCTCACCACTATTATTCAACATAGTTTTGGAAGTGTTAGCCACAGCAATCAGAGAAGAAAAAGAAATAAAAGGAATCCAAATCGGAAAAGAAGAAGTAAAGCTGCCACTGTTTGCAGATGACATGATACTATACATAGAGAATCCTAAAGATGCTACCAGAAAACTCCTAGAGCTAATCAATGAATTTGGTAAAGTAGCAGGATACAAAATTAATGCACAGAAATCTCTTGCATTTCTATACACTAATGACGAAAAATCTGAAAGTGAAATTAAGAAAACACTCCCGTTTACCATTGCAACAAAAAGAATAAAATATCTAGGAATAAACCTACCTAAGGAGACAAAAGACCTGTATGCAGAAAATTATAAGACACTGATGAAAGAAATTAAAGATGATACAAATAGATGGAAAGATATACCATGTTCCTGGATTGGAAGAATCAACATTGTGAAAATGACTCTACTACCCAAAGCAATCTACAGATTCAATGCAATCCCTATCAAACTACCACTGGCATTTTTCACAGAACTAGAACAAAAAATTTCACAATTTGTATGGAAACACAAAAGACCCCGAATAGCCAAAGCAATCTTGAGAACGAAAAATGGAGCTGGGGGAATCAGGCTCCCTGACTTCAGACTATATTACAAAGCTACAGTAATCAAGACAGTTTGGTCCTGGCACAAAAACAGAAATATAGATCAATGGAACAGGATAGAAAGCCCAGAGATAAACCCACGCACATATGGTCACCTTATCTTTGATAAAGGAGGCAAGCATATACAGTGGAGAAAAGACAGCCTCTTCAATAAGTGGTGCTGGGAAAATTGGACAGATACATGTAAAAGTATGAAATTAGAACACTCCCTGACACCATGCACAAAAATAAACTCCAAATGGATTACAAATGGGACCTAATGAAACTTAAAAGCTTTTGCACAGCAAAGGAAACCATAAACAAGACCAAAAGACAACCCTCAGAATGGGAGAAAATATTTGCAAATGAAGCAACTGACAAAGGATTAATCTCCAAGATTTACAAGCAGCTCATGCAGCTCAATAACAAAAAAACGAACAACCCAATCCAAAAATGGGCAGAAGACCTAAATAGACATTTCTCCAAAGAAGATATACAGATGGCCTACAGACACATGAAAGAATGCTCAACATCATTAATCATTAGAGAAATGCAAATCAAAACTACAATGAGATATCATCTCACACCGGTCAGAATGGCCATCATCAAAAAATCTAGAAACAATAAATGCTGGAGAGGGTGTGGAGGAAAGGGAACTCTCTTGCACTGTTGGTGGGAATGTAAACTGATACAGCCACTATGGAGAACAGTATGGAGGTTCCTTAAAAAACTACAAATAGAACTACCATACGATCCAGCAATCCCACTACTGGGCATATACCCTGAGAAAACCATAGTTCAAAAAGAGTCATGTACCAAAATGTTCATTGCAGCTCTATTTACAATAGCCAGGACCTGGAAGCAACCTAAATGTCCATCAACAGATGAATGGATAAAGAAGATGTGGCACATATATACAATGGAATATTACTCAGCCATAAAAAGAAATGAAATGGAGGTATTTGTAATGAGGTGGATGGAGTTAGAGTCTGTCATACAGAGTGAAGTAAGTCAGAAAGAGAAAAACAAATACAGTATGCTAACACATATATGCGGAATCTAAGGAAAAAAAAAAAAAAAAGGCCATGAAGAACCTAGTGGCAAGACGGGAATAAAGACACAGACCTACTAGAGAATGGACTTGAGGATATGGGGAGGGGGTGGGGTGAGATGTGACAGGGTGAGAGAGTGTCATGGACATATATACACTACCAAATGTAAAATAGATAGCTAGTGGGAAGCAGCCGCATAGCACAGGGAGATCAGCTCGGTGCTTTGTGACCACCTAGAGGGGTGGGATGGGGAGGGTGGGAGGGAGGGAGATGCAAGAGGGAAGAGATATGGGAATATATTGTATATGTATAACTGATTAACTTTGTTATAAAGCAGAAGCTAACAGACCATTGTAAGGCAATTATACTTCAATAAAGATGTTTAAAAAAAAAAAAGCTACAGTAGTCAAGACATTTTTTTACTGGCAGAAAAACAGAAATATTGATCAATGGAACAGGATAGAAAGCCCAGAGATAAACCCATGCACATGTGGTCACCTTATCTTTGATAAAGGAGGCAAGCATATACAGTGGAGAAAAGACAGCCTCTTCAATAAGTGGTGCTGGGAAAATGGGACAGGTACATGTAAAAGTATGAAATTAAAACACTCCCTGACACCATACACAAAAATAAACTCAAAATGGATTAAAGACCTAAGTGTAAGGCCAGACACTATCAAACTCTTAGAGGAAAACATAGGTAGAACACTATGACATAAATCACAGCAAGATGCTTTTTGACCCAGGTCTTAGAGAAATGGAAATAAAAACACAAATAAACAAATGGGACCTAATGAAACTTAAAAGCTTTTGCACAGCAAAGGAAACCATAAACAAGACCAAAAGACAACCCTCAGAATGGGAGAAAATATTTGCAAATGAAGCAACTGACAAAGGATTAATCTCCAAGATTTACAAGCAGCTCATGCAGCTCAATAACAAAAAAACAAACAACCCAATCCAAAAATGGGCAGAAGACCTAAATAGACATTTCTCCAAAGAAGATATACAGATTGCCAACAGACACATGGAAGAATGCTCAACATCATTAATCATTAGAGAAATGCAAATCAAAACTACAATGAGATATCATCTCACACCGGTCAGAATGGCCATCATCAAAAAATCTAGAAACAATAAATGCTGGAGAGGGTGTGGAGAAAAGGGAACACTCTTGCACTGTTGGTGGGAATGTAAACTGATACAGCCACTATGGAGAACAGTATGGAAGTTCCTCAAAAAACTAAAAATAGAACTACCATATGACCCAGCAATCCCACTACTGGGCATATACCCTGAGAAAACCATAATTCAAAAAGTGTCATGTACCAAAATGTTCATTGCAGCTCTATTTACAATAACCAGGACATGGAAGCAACCTAAGTGTCCATCATCAGATGAATAGATAAAGAAGATATGGCACATATATACAATGGAATATTACTCAACCATAAAAAGAAATGAAATGGAGGTATTTGTAATGAGGTGGATGGAGTTAGAGTCTGTCATACAGAGTGAAGTATGTCAGAAAGAGAAAAACAAATACAGTATGCTAACACATATATATGGAATCTAAGGAAAAACAAAAAAAAGGTCATGAAGAACCTAGTGGCAAGACGGGAATAAAGACACAGACCTACTAGAGAATGGACTTGAGGATATGGGGAGGCGGAGGGGTGAGATGTGACAGGGTGAGAGAGTGGCATGGACATATATACACTACCAAACGTAAAATAGATAGCTAGTGGGAAGCAACCACATAGCACAGGGAGATCAGCTCGGTGCTTTGTGACCACCTAGAGGGGTGGGATAGGGAGGGTGGGAGGGAGGGAGATGCAAAAGGGAAGAGATATGGGAACATATGTATATGTATAACTGATTCACTTTGTTATAAAGCAGAAAGTAACACACCATTGTAAAGCAATTATACTCCAATAAAGATGTTTAAAAAAACAAAAAAAACAAAAAACAAAAAATAAAAAAAATGTTATCATCATGTAACCAGAATGATGCTTTGATTCAGAAAAGAAAGAAAATATGTTTTCTAGTGTTTGTCACAATTCAGTCTGTTCACTGAGACCATGAAACAAAGGTCAGCCCTTTGATATCATTTTCTTCTTCTGTGAAAGGGGTAATGGCATTCCCTATAAGAGTTCATTTCCATTATTGTTATTGTTGGCTGAAAAGCAGGTATAAGGAAATATACCTTAAAGTCAGAGCTTTAAAATATGAGAGTTCAATGTTTAGTGATTTAGATATTTTTTTCTCCTACATTTCTGTCAAATATCATCCACTGAAGTTTCGAATTTTTAGCTTATATGGTTGTTAAAAATTGAAGTTGAGTATAGACAATTTCATATAATCCAAATCAATTTCTTATTATCATCTGATGAAATAGTATGTTTGAGGGAGCTGTTCCTGATGCTTTAAAAAAGCATTTGGGCCTGAACCCCAATAATACAACCCAGATTTCCTATGGTCATAAGCCAGGTAGAGATTTATCTTTTCATCAGGCAGATCCCTTATCTTCCTCTCTCTTCTCTCCTGAACATCCTGCATTCTAGATTCATATTCCTTCATGAAGACATAGGGAAATGTATATCTGTCTTCTCTGTAAGTCTGGGAGCAATTGTGAAAAGAGGAGATCTTTCTTCTAACCTGGTTCATTCCATTTTGAACACATATCTCCAACTGGAAACTCAGCATTTGTAAGCGTTGGGGCAAAGAGCAATTTACTCAGGCTGCTTTCTATCTTAGTGAATCATTGAGTCAAAAATGGTAAAATAGATAGCTAGTGGGAACATGCTATAAAGCACAGGAAGCTCAGCTTGGTGCTCTGAGATGACCTAGATGGGTGGGATGAGGGAGGTGGGAGGGAGGTCCAAGAGGGAGGGGTTATAGGTATACATATAGCTGATTCACTTCATTGTACAACAGAAACCAACACAATATTGTAAAGCAATTATACTCCAATAAAAAAAAATGTTGTGGCTGACAACAAACAATTCTTGAGTATTTGCATAGAGTATAGAGAAGGGAACTACACATTTTTGACAGCCTATGTGTATTGAGTGCTGTTCTAACATTGTCACCTCTGAGCCTTACAATTCAATGAGTTGGATATTATTACCCCAAATTTCAAATGAGGAAACTGTGGTTTAGAGAGGTGGAGGAAATTAAATTTTCATCACTAAAGCTTTTCAGAATGGGAACCGAATGTTAGGTCTCTCTTCTGCTCAAATTCTTTATCTCACCACAGCACCACGCTGCCTTCTTTAAAGGAAATTACAATTGAAAAAAGTCAAGCAACGTACCCTCCTTCTATGAACCTCAGTTTCCTCCTTTGAAGCATGATGATTATAATACTTCATAAAATTGGGAAAAGGAAATAGGAGGGCATTTTGAATAGAGTTGAATAATACAATGAAAACAAACATGGAATATTCATGAGTAAAGCAATATGACCGGAGAGGAGTGTTTGTATAGAGGTGTAGCAGGACACAAGCTTCGAGTTGAAGTGTGACCAAGACTTTTACAGTCTTGGATTTGAGAATTTTGTATCTTTAATATGTGGGAAATGATGGATAGCTATAAGTTGTTAAGTATAAAATGGTAGGCAGATGTAAAATATAAACTGAATCTGAATAGTGTAGTTTAACACTATTAAAATAATTAATAAAAATAATTTTTAAAAAAATTAAATTACTTTTAATTTCTTCAAAGATCTGTTGTTATCACTAAAGGGCTTATTGCCCAAAATGTGGACTGAGAGCTTGGAGACTTACTCATTGGAGCTCTAGTTCTGCCACTAAATAATAAGGAAATAGAATCACCTCATAAGATCTTATTTCATCATTTGTAACTATTTTAACAGTGTTAAAATAGTTCCTTCTTGCTTTGTGATTCTGAAAGTGCAGAGTAATAAAACACTTAAGATCATGGGCTTTTGGGGGCAAATATAACTGGCTTAGAGTCTTCTTTCTTCAATGTGTTAGGTCTCTTATTTTAGGAAAATATATTTAATCTCTTTATCCTCAGTTTCAATGATTGTAAAATGATGATAATAATAGTACTTCTTCATAGGGTGGTTGAAAGAATTAACAATACAATGCCATTGTTAATGTATATAATGCAAAGCTTGGCATATATGTTCACAAAAATTAGTAATTACAGTGAGTTTTGCACTCAGGTAATCCACAAAGAAGCGATTTAAGTGTGGTATCACTTCTTTCTAAGTACAGTTAAGTAAGCTGTTTTCATCTTTCTACCTTCTAGAATAAAAAAAAGTTGGGATTATTGTGGATGAGGAAGATGTGTGGCTAACAGTATTTTCTTTTCTTTATGGATTTCCTCCTCCTCCTCTCAATTCCCCAGCATATGAACTCATACCTTTTTCAGTCTGTTTGCACTTTTGCTATTGAGAACATAAGCTGACTTAGGGCATGCAGTGGAAGAGTGCTGAAGGCAGAAAGGAAGTGGTGGGGACCCCTTTCAACAGCATTGCATAGAGGCACATGCTGTGTGTCAGCCAGCCCACCCTGGGAGAGGAAAAGATTACTAATGGAGTAGTAATGTTAAAAAGAATAAAAAGTGAGTTCTTTTTTTTTTTTTTGGAACCATTAAAACTTTTCAAAAATACACAAAACCAACTTGAAGCTCAATTAAGGGCTGCTAAAGGGAGAAGAGTATGCTGTATCTCCAGCATCTGGACCAGAACTAGTGCATGTAATGTATATCTGTCACTGACAGCTTTCTGGGCTATTTTTAATTCAGTCTAATTAGTCATGTCTTCTCCTGCATGTATAGGAATCAGTCAGTGTGGGTAACAATTGTGAGACTACCTTTTGGAAAACTTCTTTGCATATTATTTTGGAAGGCAACCATAAAGTCCTATAAATGATAGCCCCCATAAAAGTCAGTCCTGAAAATTCAGCTGACGTCAACAAACAGAGGCTGGATAGGCTGTCATAGATATTGGTTTTGAATACAGCATCTGACATCAAAATCATGGCTTTGTAAACATTTCCTTCTTTGCATGCCGATTTAATTATCTTGCACCCCAGAGAAGAGAAAAAATGGGGCCAACATCATTTCAAAGGAAAGAAAAATGTGTTCCTATTTTTATAGTCTTGTAAAAGCAAGGAAATGTCTGAAAAGAAGAAAAAAAAATAGTCTTGAAGAAGAATGCAATATTCCCCAACCCAAACTTATTCAAGATGTCATTCCTGGATAGAATGCTATGCTCTCAGCATTAGACAGGCTGGTTAAGCAAAGGCAGGTTGTACATAGACTGTCATCTGAACATGATATTGATGGATCGTTTTTACAAACAGGCTGGACTGCAATGAAAAGCCTTGTGAATGTGCTAAGACCATTTTAACAGGTCACTGGAGACCAAAGTGCCTGAAGGAGAGAATCTAAGCCAAGTCCTATGAATAGTTCATAATATATGAATAATGAAGCACTTCAGAAAAAAAAAAGGAAATGTATATATAAAATGAAGATATTCCCAAAGACATTTATTGTGTCACTAATATTTCTGAGAGCCCTTCTAGCTGCAACCCAATTAGGTGTTTCAGGATCTGCAATATGTTTTCTTCATGACACTCTGATCTGCAGTTCTTTTTTAAACATTTTTTTTCACATCATACAGAACATGTTTCCATTGTACTAAAGCAGGTAGAAATCTTATCTGAAATAATCATGACTCACTATAATGAATCAACTCAAAGTAGAAACACTCCTCTGCACATATGAAACTAGAACTGTTGAGGCTTTTCAAAGACAATAATGAAAATAGAAACATTAGCTGAAAAAATATATCAGCTTCCTTCCAAATGGGGCAACATGTAACTCTTGCCAACCAATCCCACACAGAACCAAGTTTCACCATTAAACATGTGACTGAGACCAACAGGCATTGAGCTGGGTCTGGCTCATGCACCTGCCCAAATGTAATCTTCCTCTGAGTATTAATATTCAACTGTAAGTCCTTTATTTTAAAATTTGAGGCTCTAAAATTATATTATCATAAATTATAACCTGCTTTACTAATGAATAATCATATATAATATATATATAATTATATTATATATATATTATATATATTATATATTATATAACATATAATAATAAGAGAGAGAGAAAGGACCCAAGAAATATTTGAAGACATTATAGTTGAAAACTTCCTTAGCATGGGAAAGGATATAGCCACCTAAATCCAGGAAGCACAGAGAGTCTCAGAAAGGATAAATCCAAGGAAAAACACGCTGAGACAAATAGTAATCAAATTGACAAAAATTAGACAAAGCAAAATTATTTAAAGCAGCAAGGGAAAAACAACAAATAACACACAAGGGAACTCCCATAAGATTAACAGCTGATTTCTCAGCAGAAACTCTACAAGCCAGAAGGAAGTGGCACAATATATTTAAAGTGATGAAAGGGAAGAACTTACAAACAATATTACTCTACCAAGCAAGGATCTCATTGAGATTTGATGGAGAAATCAAAAGCTTTATAGACAAGAGAATTGAGCACCACCAAACCATCTTTACAACAAATGCTAAAGGAACTTCCCTAAGTGGGAAACCCAAGAGAAGAAAAGGACCTACAAAAACAAACACAAAACAATTAAGAAAATTGTAATAGGAACATACATATCGATAATCACCTTAAATGTGAATGGGTTAAATGCTCTAACCATGTTAAATAGATAGAAAAACAAGACTCATATATCTGCTGTCTAAAAGAGACCCACTTCAGACCTAGGAACATATACAGACTGAAAGTTAGGGGATGAAAAAAGATATTCTATGCAAATGGAAATCAAAAGAAAGCCGTAATAGCAATACTCATATCAGATAAAATGAACTTTAAAATAAAGAATGTTACAAAAAACAAGGAAGGACACTACATAATGATCAAAGGATCAATCCAAGAAGATATAACAATTATAAATATATATGCACCCAACATAGGAGCACCTCAATATATAAGGCAAATACTAACAGCTATAAAAGAGTAAATCGACAGTAACACAATAATAGTGGGGGATTTTAACACTTCACTTAAACCAATGGACAGATCATCCAGACAGATAATTAATAAGGAAACAGAAGCTTTAAAAGACACAATAAACCAGATAGATTTAATTGATATTTATAGGACATTCCATCCAAAAACAGCAGATTACACTTTCTTCTCAAGTGCACATGGAACATTCTCCAGGATAGATCACATCTTGGGTCACAAAACAACCCGCGGAAAATTTAAGAAAATTGAAATCATATCAAGCTACTTTTCCAACCAGAACACTATGAGATTAGAAATCAATTACAGGGGAAAAAAATATAAACACATGGAGGCTAAACAATACGTTACTAAATAACCAAGAGATCACAGTCGAAATCAAAGAAGAAATAGAAAAATACATAGAGACAAATGATAAAAAAAACACAATGATCCAAAACATATGCAATGCAGCAAAAGCAGTTCTAAGAGGGAAGTTTATAACAACACAATCCCACCTCAAGAAACAAGAAAAATCTCAAATAAATAATTTAACCTTACACCTAAAGGAACTAGAGTAAGAAGAACAAACAAAACCCAAAGTTAGTAGCAGGAAAGAAATCATAAAGATCAGAGAAGAAATAAATGAAATAGAAACAAGGAAAACAATAGCAAAGATCAATAGAACTAAAAGCTGTTCTTTGAGAAGATAAACAAAATTGATAAACCTTTGACCAGACTCATCAAGAAAAAGAGTAAGAGGACTCAAATCAATAAAATTAGAAATGAGAAAGGAGAAGTTACAAAGCACACCACAGAAATACAAAGCATCCTAAGAGACTACTACAAGCAACTTTATGCCAATAAAATGGACAACCTGGAAGAAATGGACAAATTCTTAGAAATGTATAACCTTCCAAGACTGAACCAAGAGGAAATAGAAAATATGAACAGACCAATCACAAGTAATGAAATTGAAACTGTGATTAAAAATCTTCCAACAAACAAAAGTCCAGGACCAGATGGCTTCACAGGTGAATTCTATCAAACCATTAGGGACGAGCTAAAACCCATCCTTCTGAAACGCTTCCAAAAAATTGCAGAGGGAGGAACACTCCCAAACACATTCTATGAGGCCACCATCCCCCTGACACCAAAACCAGATGGAGATACTACAAAAAAAGAAAATTACAGACCAATATCACTGATGAATATAGAGGCAAAAATCCTCAACAAAATGCTAGCAAACAGAATCCAACAATACGTTGAAAGGATCATACACCATGATCAAGTGGGATTTATCCCAGGGATGCAAGGATTCTTCAATATAGGCAAATCAATCAATGTGATACACCATATTACAAATTGAAGAATAAAAACCATATGATCATCTCAATAGATGCAGAAAAAGCTTTTGACAACATTCAACACCCATTTATCATAAAAACTCTCCAGAAAGTGGGCATAGAGGGAACCTACCTCAACATAATAAAGGCCATATACAACAAACCCACAGTAAACATCATTCTCAATGGTGAAAAACTGAAGGCTTTTCCTCTAAGATCAGGAACAAAACAAGGAGGTCCACTCTTGCCACTCTCATTCAACATAGTTTTGGAAGTCTTAGCCATGGCAATCAGAGAAGAAAAAGAAATAAAAGGAATACAAATTGGAAAAGAAGAAATAAAACTGTCACTGTTTGCAGATGACATGATACTATACATAGAGAAGCCTAAAGATGCCACCAGAAAACTACTAGAGCTAATCAATGAATTTGCTAAAGTTGCAGGATACAAAATTAATGCACAGAAATCTCTTGCATTCCTATGCACTAACAATGAAATATCGGAAAGAGAAATTAAGGAAACAATCCTATTCACCATTGCAACAAAAAGAATAAAATACCTAGGAATATACCTTCCTAAGGAGGTAAAAGACCTGTACTCGGAAAGCTATAAGACACTGATGAAAAAACTGAAATATGACACAAACAGATGGAGAGGTATACAATGTTCTTGGATTGGAAGAATCAATATTGTGAAAATGACTTTATTACCCAAAGCAATCTACAGATTCAATTCTGTCCTATAAAATTACCAATGGCATATTTTACAGAACTAGAACAAAAAATCTCAAAATTTATATGGAGTCTCAAAAGACCCTGAATAGCCAAAGCAATCTTGAGGGAAAAAAATGGAGCTGGAGGAATCAGACTCCCTGACTTCAGACTATACTACAAAGATACAGTAATCAAGACAATATGGTACTGGCACAAAAACATATATATAGATCAATAGAACGGGATATAAAATCCAGAGATAAACCCATGAACCTATGGTCAACTAATCTTTGACAAAGGAGGCAAGGATATACAATGGAGAAAAGACAGTCTCTTCAATATGTGGTGCTAGGAAAACTGGACAGCAACATGTAAAAGAATGAAAATAGAACACTCCCTAACACGATACAGAAAAATAAACTGAAAATGGATTAGAGACCTAAATGGAAGACTGGACACTGTAAAACTCTTAGAGGAAAACATAGGAAGAACACTCTTTGACATCAATCACAGCAAGATGGTTTTTTGACCCACCTCCTAGAGTAATGGAAATAAAAAGAAAAATAAACAAATGGGACCCAATGAAACTTAAAAGTGTTTGCACAGCAAAGGAAACTATAAACATGACAAAAAGACAATCCGCAGAATGGAAGAAAATATTTGCAAACGAATGGACAAAGGATTAATCTCCAAAATATATAAACAGCTCATGCAGCTCAATGTTAAAAAAACAAACCACCCAATCAAAAATGGGAAGAAGACCTAAATAGAGATTTCTCCAAAGAAGACATACAGATGGACGTGAGGCACATGAAAAATTGCTCAACATCACTAATTATTAGAGAAATGTTAATCAAAATTACAATGAGGTATCACCTCAGACCAGTCAGAATGGGCATCATCAGAAAATCTACAAAAAACAAATGCTGGAGATGATGTGGAGAAAAGGGAACCATCTTGCACTGTTGGTGGGAATGTAAATTGATACAGCCACTATGGAGAACATTATGGAGGTTCCTTAAAAAAACTAAAAATAGAATTACCATATGACCCAGCAATCCCACTACTGGGCATATACCCAGAGAAAACCATAATTCAAAAAGACACGTGCCCTCCAATGTTCACTGCAGCACTATTTACAATAACCAGGACATGGACACAACCTCAGTGCCCATCAACAGACGAATGGATAAAGAAGATGTAGTACATATATATAATGGAATATTTCTCAGCCATAAAAAGGAACATAAGTGGGTCATTTGTGGAGACATGGATGGACCTAGAGACTGTCATATAGAGTGAAGTAAGTCAGAAAGAGAAAAACAAATATCGTATATTAATGACTATATATGGAATCTAGAAAAATGGTACAGATGGACGGGTTTGCAAGGCAGAAATAGAGACACAGATGTAGAGAACAAACGTATGGACACCAAGGGTGGAAAGCGGGGAGGTGTTGGTTGTGGGAAGAATTGGGAGATTGGGATTGACATATATACACTAATATGTATAAAATAGATAATTAATAAGAACGTGCTATATAAAATAATAAAATAAATTAAAATTTAAAAAAAAAGTAGATGAAACCTCCATAGACCTTCTTGGTAAGCTCCATTAGGAGATTTAAAAACCTATGGCTTTGGTTATATGCTTGCTAAAGTTTAAACATCCCTTTTTACTGTCCTTGAAGGTAGCTCTCTGAAGGAAAAAGACTTAATTTTATCTATTTATAGATAATTTTGCACTGGCCAAGTCATATTCTTATACTTCTAATTTGATCTTCACAAAATTCTTGTGAGGTAGACAGGGCAGGTGAACTCTCAAGGGCAAGGGCAGCACTGAATTTATATTTACTTCACCAACGTCAACATAGAGTGTACTTAATTGTATTTGTGAATAAATTGTTGAATTACCTTTTTTAAAAAAAACAATAAGACACTCAGTCTCAGTGAGATTCAGTGATATTCCCAAGGTCTACTGTTTGGAAAAACTATCATTAAGGCTGATTCTGAGGGTTTCTATTACTACTTACAAGCTCTGTGCTCCAACTAATTTATTGGGTCTTTCTGCATATAACACTTACAATCTCATAATATTCATTCCCAAACTTAAAAATAAAAAGCCTAAGAAGCAGAATAAAGATGGAAAAAAATGATTTGCTTCTTTATCTTGAAATTTCAATAAAATTTTATTGAAATTGTTTTTGAGTTGTACTTGATTTACAATATTATATTAGTTTCAGGTTTACAACATAGTGATACAAAATTTTATAAATTATACTTCATTAATAGTTATTATAAAATATTGGCTATGTTTCTTTTGTGGTGCAATATGTTCTTGTAGCTTATTTATTTTATACACAGGCTTGTACCTGTTAATCCCCTATCCCTATCTTGCCCCTCTCCTCTTCCCTGTCCTCACATTAGGTAACCACTAGTTTGTTCTTTATATCTGTGAGTCTCTTTCTTTATTGTTATATTGATTAGTTTGTTTTTTAGATTCCACATATTAATGATAACATACAGTATTTATCTTTCTCTGTCTGTCTTATTTCACTTAGCATAATACACTCCAGGTCCATGCATGTTGTTGCAAATGGTAAAATTTCATTCTTTTTTATGGCTGAGTAGTATTCCATTGTATATATATATATATATATATATATATATATGTGTGTGTGTGTGTGTGTGTGTGTGTGTGTTTTCTTTATCCATTTGTCTGTGATGGACACTTAGGTTGCTTCCATATATTTGCTATTATAAATAATGTTGCTGTGGACATTGGGCACATGTATCTTTATGCATTAGTGTTTTCATTTTCTTTAGTAGAATTGCTGGATCATATGGTAGTTTTATTTTTAGTTTTTTGAGGAACATCCATACCGTTTTTCATAATGGCTGCACCAATTTACAATCCCACCAAGACCGTACTAGGGTACCCTTTTCTCCACATTCTCACCAACATTTGCTTTTTGTAGACTTTTTGATGATAGCCATTATGATATATATGAAGTGATAGCTCATTGTGGTTTTAAGTTGCATTTCTCTGATGATTAGTGATGTTGAGCATTTTTAATGTGACTGTTGGCCATCTGTAGATCTTCTTTGGAAAAGTATCTGTTCCAGTTTTTTGCCCATTTTTAAATTGGATTCTTTGTTTTTGTTTTTGTTTTGTTTTTTTTTGATATTGAGTTGTATGAGCTATTTATATATTTTGGATATTAACCACTTCTTGGTCTTATCATTTGCAAATATTTTCTCCCATTCAGTAGGTTGTCTTTTTGTTTTGTCAATGGCTTCCTTTGTTTTACAAAAGTTTTTAAGTTTAATAGATCCCATTTGTTTATTTTTGCTTTTATTTATTTTGCCTTGAAAGAGACCCAACAACTATGATTTATTTCAAAGGGTGTTCTGCCTGTTTTCTTCTAGGAATTTTATGGTTTTCAGCCTTACATTTAGATCTTTCATCCATTTTGAGTTTATTTTTGTAAATGGTGTGAGAAAACATTCTAATTTCATTATTTCACATATAACTCTCTAGTTTTTCCAGCACCACCTATTGAAAAGACTGCCTTTTCTTTGTTGTATATTCTTGCCTCCTTTGTCATAGGTTAATTGACCATAAGTGTGTGAGTTTATTTCTGAGCTCCCTATTCTAGTCCATTGATCTATATGTCTGTTTTTGTGCCAGTATCACACTGTTTTGAATACTGCAGCTTTGTAGTATAGTCTGAAGTCAGGGAGCATGATACTTCCATGTCTATTCTTCTTTCTTAAGATTGATTTAGGTATTTGAGGTTTTTTGTGTTTTCATACAAATTTTAAGGTTATTTGTTCTAGTTCTGTGAAAAATACCATTGGTATTTTAACAGGGGTTGCACTGAATTTGAACTGTATTTTAAGGATCAACTTTTTTTTTAAATAATAAAATACTCATTATACTTTCTTTTAGAGGATTAATTCTTCAAAGGAGAATATGTTGGCTCGAGAGTAATCATATTGTATGTATTTTACTTAAATTCTCCAGTAGTTGATATTAACAATGTTTTTTATTTTTAAGATGCTTTTTTTACTCAGCACTTTCACATACATTAGTTCCTAGCTCCCTGGTAACAGCATTTATTAGCACTTTACCAATAAGGAAATGGTGGATAAAAGCCTAAATGAGTGTCCAAAGGTCATATATCTTGGTCTAGATGGTCTGCTTCAAAGGAGCATCATCTTGTATACTGGACACTCTTACATATTGTGACTCATATTATGAATGATGGCTCTTTTAAACCTTGTTGCATTTGTTTAGTTGTAATTCTCCTTTCACTGGGAATTTTGGGGTGAAAAGACACTTGCCAAAGAACATAGCAAAATACATAGTGTGACTATATTGAAACTGAACAGGGTTGATTTGTATACTGTACTGTTTGATGAGTAAGTGCAGGAGTGGGTGCACAGCCAGGAGAGGGATAAGTAGAAAGAGCCACCAAAAGGCCTTCGAATTAAAATATCTTCATCTTTTCTCATATAAATATTTGAACAATTAGAAATTAATTTGGATTAGCAAACTCCTCTTTTTAAAAGCAAATATCCTGAGGAGATTAAATCTGTAAGTCATAGTGACAATTATTTGACTAATCATATGAATATCAAGCTGAAAATAAGTAATTCAGGAAATAGGAGCTTTGCTGGGCAGGGAAGGAGAGAGAATTTGGGAGCCTGGAGGATATAAAGCCCTGGTGGGAAGGGAAGAACTTCAGTTAGGAACCATTAAGAGGACACTGAACATTTAGAAGGTGGAAGGCAGAGGAGGAGGTGAAAAAGCAGTTGTATACTAGAGGAAAGTGATGCCCCCGAGCCTGAATAGCAGCCAATGTGTTACTGAAAATTCTCCTGTGCACATGGCTGTTAATTCAAGTAACTGAATTCCAAATAATTTTTAAGGCTACAAATATAACTCTCCCTAAGTCAGCTCAGTCTCTGCAGTTCATTTTAGCTTAAACTTTCATAAGTCATTGCCTCATGAAAAATAGTGTTATCCTCATCAGTCGCTACTACCTACACACACACACACGCACACACACACACATATACACACACACACAGTTCCTGATACCTGACTATTCTAATCAAGATTTTAGAAGACCTGACACCTACTCTCTTAAGATCCTTTTCATTTTGTCTTTCTCAACTTCCCTTCTCATTCATTCATTCAACTAATATTTTCTATGCTCAAATTATCTACAAAACATTGCTGAATTTTTGAGATTTTGAAATGAATCAGCAAGGTCCTGCATTCAAGGAACTGAAATTCCTGTGGGGTGGTGCAATAGGAATATACACAGGATAGTATGGGAGCAGGAAAAGAGTAGCACTTAATTTAGCCTGGAGTGTTGTTAGGAAACTTTTAGAAGGATCTGTGAGTTGAATCTTCTTTTCAGGTATGATTCAAATCTCTGCAAGTTATCAACTCAGATATTTCTGAGGATCTGTTAAAGTTTTTGTTATATCCAAATTCTTCCTAAAGGAAAAATTTTAACTATCACTAAGACAATGAATTTAGCCATCAAACTCCTACAGCATTTTAGGGAAATCTTCAACCATTTTCTCAAATGTTGTACCTATAATGTAGGTATATATGCAGTTAGTCAGTATCAATTAACACATCCTTTTAACAAAATAGTCAAGTCTTTTAAAATTGAATTATCTAAACTTTTAGATATTGTTAGCTCTCATCTTTTAAATTCATTAAATATACTTTTATCCCTCTATCTGATCTTTGGAGTTCTTTATTTAGTGATTATATTAAAATACAAGCTCTGCATAATGACCTAGTGGATGAAAGAACAACAGCATGATTTTACTGATTTTCCATTTTTCTTACTGGTACAGCTCTTGATACAAGAATAAAACAGGATTCACTTTGCCCTCAGCATGCTCCGTTTCAGTCCAGTTAATACTTGAAAGATTTTTCAATGTGCTTGCTTGAAAATGCTTTTATATCATAACTGCTTTGTGGTGTGGTCACCTGTTAGATTCGGAAAGCATCAACCTATGCCTAAGCATTGCTTAGATGCATTCTTAAGACTTAACCTCCAAAGTCATCTATAGGCAGGAAAAAGTGAAAAGAATGGAATTGTTCTGTCGCTATTATGTTGGTAAAGTGAAGAAGAAAAAGAAATGGTGATGATCTCTTGGGTTTTTGGTAACAATGGGAAGAGAACATGTAAAGGAATGAAGGAGGCCAGGAAGGTGATAGATGCTTGCCAGTCCCAACAATTTTGTGTAACATGTCCTAAATGTAAAAGGAAAATAAAAACTTCCTAGGTGACTAATGTGGTCATAATGAACAATTAGAGGAGGGTAACAAGCCGGAGAGTACATTCTTATCCAACTAGCACACATTAGTCATTAGGGCTTTCAAGAGATAACAGAAACTATTGACCGGCCTGGGGAGGGCAGCTGAAATTACACAGTCACTCCACACTCTTTATATATTTGTCACTAGTGGATGTAAATATTTATGGCTCAGATAACAAATGACTTACCTTATTTGGTGATTTGAGTCACTGGTGCAATTCTAGGGTCACCGGAATGGTGTTAGGTTTCTACTGAGATCTGGGCTGGATTAAAGCAAGGGAGTCAGAGCAGCTGCAAATGAAAATGTGTCATAACCCATTCCACCCCCATAATCCTTCTGTTCTCACACATGCCCCCAAACCAACCCCCCCACCAACAGAAAAAAAAAAAATGAAGACAATGTGTGCCTTGGATTGTAGGAAAAAAATCTTTCCAATAACTGGAACTTAAGAAAATGTGGAGTGCAGAAAGGAAACTAAACCAAGCACGTTCAGAGTGCATAAAATTAAAACACACCAGCCTCATCTGTTGAACAGCATGGTGCTCTGGCAGTTCATAAGCAAATGTTTAATAATATTTATAGTTCAGCTAAATAAGGACTTAATAAAGAGGAGAGTGGGTTGTCCTGGATGAGATCAACTCGGTCTGTTCTCCCAGATGTTGATCCTAGGCTTAGGCAGCACAAATTCACCTCTGGTTCAGAAGGGTACAGGAGAACTCTGTGATGGAGCTCAGCCCGGGGTAGGGGTGGGACGGCCTGAAAAGAGATATTCTTTACCTGCATCTCTACACTTAGACAAATATTTGGTGCCACTGGTCAGGGAGATAGTGTTTTTTCATCTAAAGAGTGTGTCTGTAGAGCTGTTTTCCAACTGGGATCCTCAAGGGCAACTACCACTTTAGCACAAAAATGTTCACTAAAGTCTATTTACAGTGAATGTCTTTTCTTATATATAAAGAATGCACATATTTAACGTGTACAACATGATATAGACCACTTAACAAGAACACTCAGAGATCCTTTGTAATATTTGTACTTGATGGTGTTCTATTTGGGAAATATTACTAAACCAGCTTTGATCTTAAGTTTCAAAGCATTGTATTAATATAAGTAAAGAAGATATAATATTTTCTAAACTTTTAAAAAATAAAATGAATGGACTTTTAAGAATAGAACTTATACCAGACAGGTTATAATTATAGAATATTAGAAACAACTTTATCTTAGATTCCGGGTCATGAAACTGCTTTCCTTGAAACTGTTAAAACCTTAAGTGGATTTTGAACCCTGAAATTTACTAAAGTACTGTGTATCCACACTTAAAACTGCCTTGAGGTTCTCTTGATTGGAAGTTTTCTCAACTGACTGCTCCTAGATTTGAAAAAAAAAGTCCAGAAACACTAAGTGATATAGTCTATGATCAAGGCACTTTGCTACTACTCTTTGAGGGGAAAAATGCCTGGAAAGCCTTCTTTTATAAAGAAGAAAATGTACGTAGGAATTGACATTAAATCTAAGGTATCCATGGAAATGATGATAAATTTTACTTAGTGAATTCTTGTATGCAACCCTTATATGCACATTTTTTTCCTGCAAAACACAGTCTTATTACAAGAGAAAGGGGAGTTGTGGTGGCCATGGTGATGCCCTGTCTAGATCCTCCTTTAAGGCTGTACTTGTTGCTCAAATCCCCCTTCAAGGAAGACTTGCTACCCCAGCTTCTAAGGCTGCTGTTGAAGGCAAGCTTCAGTTGGCAGCACCTTCAGCAATGCCTTTAGCTGCAGAGAACTTCCTCGTCCAGGGTCATATCCTTACAAATGCAGCCTACAACAAATGACTGATGAGGGGTTTATATAAATGCCAGATCATTTCAGTTCACCCAATGCAGAACAACATTAACAGGCTGTTTTAGCTCCAGAATTTCTCCATAGGGTTAGTTATCGGTAGAGATTGTCATCAGGCCATCAACTCAACTACTCCTTCTGCCAGATCCTGCTGGCTTATCCTGGCTTCTGTAGGAGTTGATTCATCTCAGAGTCCAGCTCAGTTTCCTTCCTAGAGAATTCAAGCTATGACCTGTAGTAAGATCTTTGTTAGAACTTTGGCTCCAGCTTCAGAGAAGAAAGGGAATTCTGCTGATTTGAACTCCAAGTGGAGACCATTATTTGCTTGTAGAATTCCTCAGTCAGTGAGTTAGGCAATGGATAACTATCTTTCTAAATCAAGGACAGATCATTTAGGATTAAGGTTGTCATGGGAGGATTCCTAACTCTGATTTCCTCTTTTCTCAAACTCAGCACCTGTTGAGCTTTTAGGATTAAAAAAATGTTGGACCCAGCCATATAACTCAACTAAGCCAATTAAGATTTGGTAAGGATGGTGATTTTCATAAGGATTAACATACACACACAGGTTTTGCTTGACAGTTTTGGCATGCCCAGTTTATTCACCCTTGCATTTAGATATGTTCTCTGTATTTCTTTATCTCGAGCTCTAGAATCAATCCTGGCCCAAAGAATGGATGATTTAAGAGACTCTAAATCAATGACTACACATGCTCAACTTTATGTCTGGTTCTACTCAGGTCTCAAATGTCCTAATTTCTTGGTGATTCAGCTTTTGATGAGTTATCTTGAGAATAAATCTTAATTATGTAGCCTAAAAAATATATACCAGGAATAAATATTCTACTCCTAAATTCCAATCTCTTATGAAATCCTGGTTTCTTTTTTGTACCCCTCCACTGGCTATCATCTACCTACAGAGTTTCCTGCAAAATGCTTTCCTCATGACTGCTTGGTGGCCTAAACCTTGAGTTTGATTGGAAACTTTGGACAAAATATTCCTCAGAAAGTCCTAAATAATCTGCTGCTTAATTTTCTCCAATATATCAACATCCATCCTATTCCTAACCCTATGATTCTGAGTGGCATGGATTTGGGCCTCCAATCTGTGTAACATTTAACTAATCTTTCCTCCAAGCCAGAAACTTCCAAAGCCATCTTGGTGTTCATGGATAGAAAAGAATAAATGTAGCCCAGGATAAGAAAAGTGTCCTGATATTTTGATTAAAAAGTGATGGTATTACTCAGAGTATATAACACAATTAAGGCATGGCCCTAACCATTAAGAGGTTGTATAAACACATCTCTTATGAATGGCTCAATTTCCTCACAATTATAACTAAAACTTCTCAACCATGAAGACCACTATCTTTGCAACTATATACCTAATGGACCAAGATCTGTGTTCATTCTTACTGGGAAAGGCAGTCTCATGTTCAGTCTTCTGGTCCCTGCTCAGCTGCATAAGAATGGACCTTGGGCCTGGAACCCTTCCTTACCAGGGATAAAGAGCCCACATTTCCTTTCCTGGGATTATCACCTTCTGTGTGAATATCTCTCCTGTTTCATGCTTGTTGTGTGTTCTTTTGTTCTGTTAAGCATGTGCATTATATGGCATCTGGTCAACTCCAGCTCTGCTATATCTGTCCTCTGTGTGGGGGGAACAGTGTCTTTCCACTGTTGCACAAGAGGGGTGCACATAGGCTATTTGCCCTGTGTGGGCTCTGGGAAAAAACCTGTTGGCCATGGGGGACCAATGCCTAATAATGAAGTTGATCTTCCTCTGTCTCTTTTCTATGTGAATAACGTGTAATTTCATCTAGTGCTTGACTGAGTTGTCTTTTCCTTGGCGACTCCAATACCAAGATGCTATGGGCAGAAGTGTTTAGAATCCTCCCCTGGGATTGATAACCAGTACCTGGTACTCTGCTTGACAATCCACTACTGAATCTTTCATATTGAGTCATTCTTATAATTATAGAGAAAATTATCTCATACTTACAAATTAATACTAATTCAAAGGATTCTCACATATGAAATTGACAGAAAAGATAGATTCTCACATGTCATACAAAATCAATTCTTCATAAAAATTTAGAAACCTAAACTATGAAACCAAGCAGGATCCTGTGGGGGTTCCTGGGCATGGAAGTCTTTCAAACAGTTGCTAATCAAGGAAGGGAGAGGATGCAGAGACAGGGAAGGAGCAGTCAAGAAACAATAGTGCAGCCTTGGTGCAGGGTCCTGGTCCCACCTCAAGGGATACACATAGCAATATCTTTGAGCTCTTTACAGAATTAAAACCCAACAAATGGAAGAGGTCAGCATTCTTCATTCCAGAGAAGACCTCCTGAGACCACATTAAAGGAACCAGAGAAGAGATTACCATCAAGAGATGGTAATCATCAAGAGATTACCTGAGGCCAGATTAAAGGAATGCAGGCCCTGCACACACCATAATCTTATCAGCAACCCTGCCCCTGAACTATTATTATAAAACTCCTCACCAAATCCTCCCAGGTTGGAACACAATTTTGAGAGGCACAAGCCCACTGTGTCCACTTGTGCCTGGCAGAGCAATAAAGCTATTCTTTTCTACTTCACACAAAACTCTGTCTCTGAGATTCGATTTGACACCAGTGTAGAGACCAAGTATTCGGCATCAACTAGAATTATTAAATGAAAAGATTGATTTAACTTTATATATATAAAAATATAAAATACATATATATTTATATATAAATAAATACATAAAATATATAGTATATATTTATATATATAATCACCAGATATGTACCTGAAGACCTAATTATGATTAAATCTACATATTTCTATAACAAAACAAAAATATACCAGCCACCAACTTCCCCCATGGCAACAATTAATTCATACCAGCTGGTAGGACTTTTGCCATATTTCTCTTCATAAGAAAAATAAAGCAAACAGATTTTAGATTTCTTTATTTACTTCCAGAGGGCTGATCACGTGATAATATCAGTCAAAGATGATCACTACCCAAAGGCCAAACACATTGCATTCCTGTCCTTGAATGGACTGATTACGTTAGTAGAATAAAATCTCCATTTCCACCTATAAATAATTCCTAAGTGGAAGAAAAAAAAAGGAACAATAACTTGGTAAGATTAAAAGGGTTATGGAAGACTCCACCTTTAAACTCATCTACCATTTTTCACAGCACAAGCCTCTAATCTCCCCTTCCCCATACCCAACCCCTGCCCCCATTACAGATTTGATCAAGCACTGAAGGAGAACCAGATTCAAATCAATTGACCTACCCTGGTTGAAAATAATCCAGGGAGAAAAAAGGTCAAGACTGTAGCAAAGTTCTCTTCATTAGGAAGATTTAATAAGCAGAACATAAAAACTGTGTTTGCTAAAAGCATGAAATACTATTCACACTGATAGGAACTTAGCACTAAAAAAATAATTTCATTAAATAGGAATAAAAAAGTTCAGTGATGCTTACCATTTCTTAGGATATTCCCAGAATTTAGCAAAAAGAAGCAAATATATATACATTAAGAGAGTATTTTCAAGATTTCTTTGTAAAATGATTATTGCAATTACAGACAAAGTTTGGCCGGAAGGACCATAGATCTTCCCACCAAGGCAAGATTCATTACAGTGGTCACCTCTGTACCTCATCTCTGAAATTTCCTCTTCCATTTCTTAAAAATGATGGGATGTTCCTCTCCTGCTTACATCCATCAAACCTAATTTTCAGGACTTCCGTATCCTGTTGCTGTACTTGACTAAATGGAGTTGAAACTGTGCACCTCAGATTGGGACTTGAACCCAGGCAGCCGGGACTTGAACCCGGCCAAAACCCTGATTGGGACTTGAACCCACATGGCTGGGACTCGAACCTGGCCAAAACCCAAGGTCTTCTAACTGAGATCACACATCTAGTTTCAGGACTTAATGAAGCTCAGGTTCTTGATGTCTCATAGCAGAAAGAATTCAGTGAGAGACAAAGTGATAGGTAAGAAGTGGATTTATTTAGAGAGAAACACACTCCACAGACAGAGTGTGGGCCATCTCAGAAAGTGAGAAAAGCTCCAGGGTATGGGGTTGTCAGTTTGTATAGGGGTGGATAATTTCATAGGCTAATGAGTGGGAGTAGTATTCCAGCTACTTTAGGAAGGGGAAGGGATTTCCAGGAATTGGGCCACTGCCCACTTTTTGATCCTTATGGTTGGCCTTGGAATAGTCATGGCGCCTGTGGGTATGTCATTTAGCTTGCTGATGTGTTACAGTGAGCATATACTGAAGCTCAAGGTCTAGTGGAAGACCCAATCTAGTGATTGGACCCATTTGGTTCTAATCAGTTTATGTCATGTTCCTGGGCTATGTCATTCTTTCAAAGGTTGTGCCCTGCCCCCTTCCCTCCTGTTTCAGAGTCTTAACCCCTTTTATCTTTTTGGAATTATATCATCTGGCCAAACAATCCTCCTTCTGCCTGGAGTCTTAGTGGCTGGCTCATTCTTTATATATTTTTCATTAACCTTTTAATATCATCAATATTGGCAGAAGAACGTGCTTAGAACAACTACATTTAAAAATGTGAAATATATTTATTTCCTCTCAAGTTCAAACTTCATGATTTTGGGGGAAAAAAAAACCAAGCTATTAGGGAGCTTTGAGCTAAATGGCTTGAGCTAAAAGTCAAATATACTGGCTTCCTTCACACAGAGACAATGACTCGAGAAAAAAGATGGAGAGCAAGGGAAGGAGAGATCTTCCTAAAACACACTGCCAATTAGAGAACATTTTTTTTTTTTTGATTCATAAAAAGTCCTTAGGCATTTAATTTTTTTTTTTTTTTTTTTTAAATTAATTTATTTTATTTATATATTTTTGGCTGTGTTGGGTCTCGTTGCTGCGCGTGGGCTTTTTCTAGTTGTGGCGAGAGGGGGCTACTCTTCGTTGCGGTGCGCGGGCTTCTCATTGCGGTGGCTTCTCTCATTGTGGAGCACGGGCTCTAGGCACACGAGCTTCAGTAGTTGTGGCACGCAGGCTCAGTAGTTGTGGCTCGTGGGCTCTAGAGCGCAGTCTCAGGAGTTGTGGCGCACGGGCTTAGTTGCTCCGCGGCATGTGGGATATTCCCAGACCAGGGCTTGAACCCGTGTCCCCTGCATTGGCAGGTGGATTCTTAACCACTGCGCCACCAGGGAAGCCCAGGCATTTAATTTTTTGTTGTCAAATAAATTTCTGGCAATATAAGGATGACACAGACATCTTGAGAATTAATATTTGAAATAAGTTTCTATCCTAAAACTTCAGTGCTGTGATTTGAAAAAAAAAAATATTATCTGACTCTGTAGGTGTAAGTTTGTGAAAGGTTAGAAGAACAGCCTTAACTCCTATTTCATTTTTTATTTAGAATTCTTGCAACTCTGTCACTGAACATCTTGAATTTGTTTTGCATGTCATCAGCTGTATGAGATGAAGATTTTTTTTTTTATACTTTATTAACTATACAATCAAAGTCTCAGGCCCTGCATGATTCTCTAAAATTTGTGGCTTTCAGATCAGCAGTGTCCCAGTTCAAGAAGGAAATTGCTTTCAGGCAGCATTATTCAAAGAGTCTTGTTTCCATTTTATCTTTTATTTAAGGCTGCTGTGTCATCTGGGGCCTATTCATGAGAACTCCAATTATTTGATAGGCAGCAGTCAGTGACATATTTCTCTCTTGTTTTCTCTTCTGATAGGCACAAGTTAAAAATTATTTTCATTAAAAAATTAGGCACCTACTTAGTGGTTGAGGCAGTTTACACAAGGGCCACAAAGATTTCACTGTGAAGCAAAGAAAAAAAGGAGTGTCTCTGAAATGAAGAGTTCTGTAGATTTACCTGAAGGAGACCCCAGCCCTAGCTTAAATCATCTACTTTATCTCTTTGACTAATGGCTGATAAGATGTAGTCCTAGATTTTGAACAAAGACCCTGGAATAATTCCTGGCAGGAAAGTCAGATTCAGCCATGGGTTTTTTGTTTTTTTTCTCCCATGGCTGAGGGCTTCTTATTGCCCTGGCTCTTTCAACATTAGATAGCCACTGGTTATAGAAACCAACCCAAAAGTTACATTAAAAAGTTACAAAATGATCCTCCTATAAGAAAGGATAATCTTACATAGAATGTTGAAGCGTATCTCTGCTTTTTGGTCCGCTTGTACCCAGATCACACCCATTGTGATGATAACAGTTTTTAGTCCTTACTGTGGGGTGAGTGCTGCACTTTTAAGACTGTATATGTGACTGTATTCCTTGTCACAACCCTAGGAAGTAGGCACTATCATTCTTACCTTACAAATAAAGAAACTGAGGTGTGAGAAGTAAAGTGACTTGCACAAGTTTATACACACAGTAATTGGTGGATCCAGGGTCAGCACTCAGAAAGTCAAGACTACAAAAACTAAGCTCATAAACAGTAGCCCCACTGAATTTTATACTTATCCTCTTCTATTTATCTATCTAAGAATATTTACATATTTATGAAATACATGATCATAGTAGACAATATCAGTAACATAAAGAAATAATAAGTGAAAATCTTGCATAATTCCATCACTCAAGGACTATTCCCTTAACAAATCGTTTATCTATTTCAGAACTTTCATTCTCTCTCACTTACTCACTCACTCATAACTCATTTATAATATACTACTTTTAAATGTAGCATTATGTCATGAGCCATTTATGTCATTAAATATAATATTATTCAAAAAAATGATCTTGATAACAATATTCCATTAAATAGCCACACTTGACATGTATTGTATGTTGGGAAGTAAGATCTTTTCCTTTCAGGAAGCACTCATTTCTTACTCTGTTTCATTTCCCATAGCCTCCAGGTGTGGGCACATAACCACATAACTCAGGCCTGGACAATCAAAGTGCCAAATATTTTAGACACTTTTTTTTTTTTTTTTTTTAAGATGTGTATGTATCCCCAAGTGTTTCGCTGTGAACTTTCAAAATTTTTTGCTGGAACCATTGGAAAGAGATACTTTATCTGTTGGTGTTCTTAAGTTGATAAGCTGAGGGTTTCTTGTGGGAGGTGAGAGCAGGGCTGTTGCTGAGGATTGCTGGTTATTGAAGCACTGAGAGCTAGATTCCTCAGTTTGTGGCTTGATACCTAGATTGAACCTTGCATGATGGGCTGATTTAACTTTGAACTTTTCACATATAAAGTTCCCTTTTTGCATAAACAGAAAGTGCAAAGTCCATGCAGCAAGAACATGTTTGAATGACTGAGGAATAGCAGAGGCCAGTGGGGTGTGAGAGGCAAGGGGAATGGCAGGAGATGAGTACAGAACGATAGCACGGGGCCAAATTACACAGGGTCTTCTTAGAGATCTTTCTAAGAAATTTGGCCTTTACCCCAAGTGTGAGGGAAGTCGATCATTGGAGGGTTCTGTACAAAGAAATGGCATGACTTGACACACGTTTGAAAATATGGCTCTGATCGTTTTGTTGGGAATACTCTGGGGACACAATGCTGAGATGAGTAGAAAGCTACTGCAGTAACCAGGAGAGTTGATGACACCTTTTACCAGGATTTTTGCCTGGATATAGTACTGCCCCTTTACCTTCTGCCCCCATGGAGTCCCCTGATGTTGGGGACATACCTTGTTTACTGAGTCTCAGAGTGGAGCCCCAGGTGTCTGTGAGAGTCTCCACTCCCCCCTTGAGTATCCCTGTGGCCAAGGGAGTGAGACATTAAATGGCAAATAAAAAGCTCTATGACAGATTAAGGGAGATACCTCGAATTAGAAAAGAAGAAATCTTTCTCCTGCTTTGTAACAAAGTGCCCAATTTCTTCTTGTGCTGGGCTCCATGAATCATGTGGCCAATCTTGTATAAAAAGTTCATTTCAATAATCTAAGGAAATAGTGGATAATTAAGATAGAAAAAAGGCAAGAATAAACTTCTTTCATGTGAAGAAAGATGTTGAAGGGAGACTAGAATCAATGTGTATTTTTTAGTGTTTTGGGGGGGACGATGGATTATCTGAGCATTTTTGAATGTCAATGGGCAGGAGTCAGTGGAGAGGGAGATAATAAGAGAGGGAAGTGATAAATGATGGAGCAAAGCACCAGGGAAGCAAGAGCAGTCAGAGGGCCTGGCCATATCGATCTCCTTCAGGCAAATCCTGAGCATATTTAACACTGAAATAACCACTGAATAGATTGACTGAGCGTTGTCCTTCAGAAGGGCTAAGCATTCTTTGTGGGGGCCTTTTAAAACTGGAACCAGGGAACAGGAGAAGAAAAATCCCAGCAGAAAATGGACTTTAGGTTTTAAGAAAGAATGTAAAGGTAGACATATCTTGAAGACTAAGAGTCTTCAAGTTTATGACATGTAGTGTGACTATATTCAATCATTTAAAAAGTCAAGATCATCTTAAGAGAAAAGAGCAAAGAAAAGGGGTGAGGGTTTAGAGAAGTCATGTTTTTGGGAGATGATTCAGGGCACTTCCAATCAGTGGAAAGCCTCTGTTTGAGGTCAGATGGCATGCATTTGTAGTAGCCCAGTGCTCTGCACATAGCAAACATTTGACAAAAATTTGTTGAACAAATCCCAGATCAGGTTGGCCTCATTCTGGATCATCATCAAACAGTTCCCTCTGACTGCACAAAACTATGATGACTGGTGTGCCTAGAGACGCAGGGCTGCCAACTGGCATGGCCGAAAATTGCAGACCTCTGTCCATTTTTCCGGGTTCAAATTCTATGACTCCTATATTTATCATCTCTCCTACTGTTCCTCAAAAACACAAAGTGCTTTTATCATTCCCATTCCTTCCTTTGGACATGCTATTCCTTCTGCCCATACTTGGTGCCCAGCTTGAAGAGCTCCTACTGGGCTCAAATTCCAAATCCAGCTCCTGTGAAACCTTCCATGACATCCTTCTGCACAGACATGTTGCCACAACATGTCTTGTACTTATCCCCATAATTAGAACTTATAAATAATATTGAATATTTTAATTAAAGTTTATATTTCTTCTTCTCATTACAGTGAGAGTTCGTGAAGAGTGGGAATGCATTATTGTAGCCCTAGTATATAAGACAAGTCATAAAGAATTAATTGCAGTAATTAATAATTACTTGTAATAATCCAATAATTGTTTGCAGACTGATTGACTAATTGACTAAATGAATGGCCAATTATGGAGGAGGATGAAACTCAAAAGATAAAATGGTAGGGAGGAAGCACAAGGACACAGGATCAGCAATTGACATTTGTTATTTATTGCCACTCACTATCCATTTCTCTTTTCTCTTTTGGACAGAAACACTTTTTAAAGTATCTATCCCTTCCCATGGCCAACTCTATCCGAAACTTTATCAGATGTTAAAGAGAAAGCCTGAGGCCCATCTAGCCACTGGTCACCATCTTGAAGAGAAATCCTGGGCAGTAGAACAAGGAAGGATCTGGTCACGCTGTTAGAGTAACCTCTCAGAAGCCAGCATTTCCTTTGAACTTTTTGATCACATGAGCCAATTCTTAATTGCTTACGCTATCTTGTGTTGGGTGTTCTATTATCTTTAGCCCAAATGTTCTACCTGAATCAGAGTCATGCTGGTCATTTCCACTGGGTTTGGAGTCATAGAGAATCACACCTATGTGGATGAGGGTCAAGTAACACATTTTTAATTTTTTTTTTTTTTTTTAATTTTTTTTTTTTTTTTTTTATTTTTTAATGCTATTCTTGTCTGCTTACATTCTTTTTATGTATGTATGTATGTATGTATGGCTGTGTTGGGTCTTCGTTTCTGTGCGAGGGCTTTCTCTAGTTGCGGCAAGCGGGGGCCACTCTTCATCGCGGTGCGCGGGCCTCTCACCATCGCGGCCTCTCTTGTTGCGGAGCACAGGCCCCAGACGCGCAGGCTCAGTAATTGTGGCTCACGGGCCGAGTTGCTCCGCGGCATGTGGGATCTTCCCAGACCAGGGCTCGAACCTACGTCCCCTGCATTGGCAGGCAGATTCTCAACCACTGCGCCACCAGGGAAGCCCCAAGTAACACATTTGACTCGGTGGAAATAAGTCCCAGTGAACAGTAGAATGCCATGATCATGACTGCAATAGTCTTCTGCAGAGGGCTGCAGTTGGACTCTCCATTTTAGACAGCTGGGGGTGAGACTGACGCCTTCCCCTGCCTGTGTTGACAAGGACTTTTCGTCCTGACCCTTAATGTTCTCTAGCCCAAACCATTGGCACATTCAGGCCTTTCTAATCTTTTTTTACAAAAAGATGTACTGTTTTCATTTCTTTCAAGACTGAGAGAAACTTGGGCAAGTATGTGTGTGTGTGTGTGTGTTCATGTTCATGTTTGGCATTGACCCACAGCCATGAAAGATAGATGTAAATTACACATTTCCCATGCATAAAATTTTCAGAATACTCATTCTTTCCAAAAATAAAAGCATCACATGGCTTCTAGTAAAATTTAAATAAATAAGACTGATTCACACAGCTTCCAAACCTTTGCTTGAACTTCTCCATTTGGACAAAGAGTAGAGTGCATGCACCCCTGACTGGTTCTTCATTGTTGAGTCTATCACCTCTCCCTAGCTCCATGTCTTGCATCCATTATCATGTCATATATTGCAGCCTGCCACCCAGCCTGACCGCACCCTGTTAACCTGGACTCCTGTTCCTGCTGCAACAGAGCCAAAGGTGGGTTACATCTCTTCCCCTTCAGTGCCTTTCACTTTACTACTAATTCCCTAACTTACTGGTCCTCTCTCTGCCACTTTCCTGAAGCTTCCTAGCACCTCTCTCACCAAAAATCAAAAGCACAGACATAAGGGTATCATTTACAGCACTTCAGTAAGGAGAAAAAAGCTGCAAATGTTTTTGCTCTCTTTACCCTGCTCCCCGAGAGAGGACACTGGTAGAACCTTTGAAACAGTAAATAAACTTGAAATCGTCGAGTGTTGAAAGTCTCTCTAGCTAGTCACAGAAGCATGCTCCCTGGTACAACCTCCACGTGCCTGCTGAGGGGAAGGTTCAACTATCTCCTCAGGCGATTCCTGAGTAATTCCTTGCTGTGAGAGCAGTAAACCCTTCTTCTCCTCCTCCCTCAAAAGGGAATATCTTCCGAGATGTAATAACCTTTGACCCAGGCAGGAGCACAACATGATTCCCTTCTGAGTGGGTCCTTGGAAGTCTCCGTGCTATAGGGAATGCCTAATAGCCCTGTTCAGCATGATCGACAGCTATTTTGCCATCATACTTAATACCAATTGTCTAAAACAGGTATCTTTTTTTTTTCTGTTGAAGAAAATTGGCATATCCTATGTTGGCAGCTTTTTAAAATTTTAATATGAGAGGAAAATTAAGAAGAGTATTAAAAGGAACTCTGATATCCATCCTCCCCAAAATGTTATTGTAGTCGTTCTCACCCTTCCAAACACTGTCACAGATCCATTATGCTGTCACGGATCAGTGTACAATTGACAGAGAATAAGACTGAGACAGTCCATCAACCTAATGTCACACCATGTAATAAAAGTCTACAGAAACCCTGTAAATGCTAGTTATACCACCAGATACAGCTCCAAAGTGACGATTGGTGTAAAATGTTCTAAATGGTTATAAATAGGTAATATGTCCTAAGGAAAATCTGACTCATAGTGGTATTGAAAAGAGAAAATAGCAGAAATTACAGATTACTACCAATGGAAATAAGGCCAGAGGACACTAGCATGAGGAAATGGGTCTAGGGAGATAAATGAAAAGGAGATAACCCTATGTCAAACAATTTTTCTGATTCACTATTTATAATGGTCTATGTGCTTAAAGCCTTTTTGAGTAAATGAAAAAAATTGCAATCTTCACTGAAATTGCAAGAATTTAAAATCTTATCTGTCTAGTCCAATCTTTGCTTAGAGGAGTTTCTGTACTTGATGAAAAGCTGACTCACAATTATGTTATTTACTAATTTGTTAAAAGCTAAAAGTAATGTAATTACATAGAAGTATCAGAGGATTGGTCCTGCATTTAACCATTTACTCTGTGACTTGTCCTTGAATGACTTTTTAATTCTTTTAAAATGGACCCATTGAGGTGTTTTTGTTTGTTTATCTTCAGTTTTAGGTCATTGTTTACTTATGAACTCTTTGAAAATGTCCATAAGAAAGTATTATCCTTATGAAAACATAATTTGACATTGTGTGGAGACCCAGAAAGTTTCTACTAACAAATGTATGTCATCTTTTGAATATGCAGGCGATGGTTTGAGGGAGTATTGATGACATCATGGCTATAAAGAGCATCAGCTTCCAGTGTCTGTAACCAACACAAGTCTTTCCATTAAAGCAACAGAATGCAATACTAATTTTGGTCCACGTATACTGATTTAGACATCACTAAAACATAATTTAAACAAATGCTTAATAATCTGCTTAGCCTAATGATTTTATAAAAGGCAGATTACATTTTAATGTATCAGTCAGCGTTCTCCAGAGAAACAGAAACTATAGTATATGTGTATAGTACACAGTGTATAATATATTGTGTGTATATTAAGGAATTGGTTCACATGATTGTGGAGACTGGCAAATCCAAACTTTGTAAGGCAGGCTAGCAGGCTTGAAACTCAGGCAGGAGTTAATGCTGAAATCTTGAAACAGAATTTCTTTTACAGAAAACTTCAGTGTTTGCTCTTACGGTCTTCAGCTGATTTGATGGGGCCCACCCACATTATTGTGCATACTTAAAGTGAATTCATTGTAGATGTTAACCATACTTACAAAATACCTTTATAACATCTAGATTAGTGTGTAATTAAATAATTGGGTGCTATGACCTAGCAAAACTGACACATAAAACTATCAGAGGTAATGAGAAGGACACTATTTTAGATTGTGTTAATACTATAGCTGTGTTGCCTCCCTTACCCAAGAGCACATTTATGGAAACACCTCTAATTTCTGCCTTTATATAATTTCTGAAAAGGGATCTAAATGGCTTATTTACTTGGCTGTAGCTTACCACAAAATCTCAATTCACCAAAGAGGACTCTTTGAGCTGGTATTTTGTTTTCCAAAATGTTATTAAGCTTTATTATAAAACACAAAAATAACATTTTTGAGTTTCATTATGTTAAAAAAATAAACTTTTATGGAAAAAATCTCTATCTTCTCTTCAATGCCTTGCCTTAGTTTACAAATACTTGAAGATTAATTTCTTACTCTTGTTTATCTGTGTTTATATATTCATATATAAGCTGAGACAAGTGTGGAAGGGTTTTCTTATTTTTTAGTTTGTTATAAAAATGGGATTATGAAAAACATTATTTTTATTTTGCCTTTTCAGTTAATGTTGCAGACGTTCTCTAAGCCAGTACATTTTACATACCTGTGAAATGTTACATAGATCAATAGATTATAATATTTCAACTATTTTCCCAATTGGTGGATGCTCAGGGTGTTTCACTTTTGTTGATTTCATCTTGACAAGCAACACTACAATTTACATCCTCATACACAATTCCTTACATATGTATAGACATGAGTTTAATTGTGTTATTATTTCTGTAGGACTGAGTCTCCAAAGTGGAATTGCTGAGTCAAAAATTAGGAGACTTTTTTTAAAATTGTAATTAACATTGATGGATATTTAAAATGATTTCTATTTAACCCTCAATAAAAATGTGTTTAATCTTGTTTTCCTACATCCTTGTGGGACTTTAATGTTCTTCTATTTTTGTCACTCTTATAGCTGAAAAATATTTTATTGTGGCTTAATTTACATTTCCTTGACTTATATTTAGGTTAAATATATTTCCATATGTTTGTAATTTATTTTTGACTCAGTGTTCTCAACAGTATGTATAAATGTTAAATTCAGAGTCAGAATCAAGACAATGAAAATGTTGTCCATAGAAAAAAGAAACAATAATGATATTTCTGAAAACATAATTTTCTTAAATGATATGTAATATCATTGTATGAGAGGAAAAACTTTCCTCTACTTTCTTATGTTCCTTAACTGAGGACTGTGAACTAAACTAGCAAAAGACAGAATAACAAGAGAAAAAGACATACACATATAACAGATGTTTAAAATTTTACATACACAGGGGCAACACAGAAAAGAAGTCAAGTGACAAAGAAGCATTTAGACTCAAAAACTTATATACCATTTTAACAGTCAGCGATAAATTGTGGAGAAATGGCTAGACAAAGTAAAGGGGGTTGGGACTTCTAGGGGTGGTAAATTGTGGGAAGATAAATATATGGGGCAAATAATGGAAGATAAATGTTATTTTTGTAAGATTTGTCTGTGAAGACTCATCATAGGTACTGACTTTCTATCTTCTTCATGGCCAAAAACTCCCCTGAAGAGATTTAAGGCAGTCCTCATTTCTCAGAGGTTTCTGCTTTTAGTCAGGTAAGAGAAGCTCCAAGAAGTCTTCTTTCTGTTAATTCTCAGTTGCTTTCATCTCAAAATAATCCATATGCCAAAGTAGCGTATTTGGGGAGGCAGATATTTTCTGATACCCTTGATTATTTAGCCCATATAAGTATTATTGTGAAAATGAGAATCATTGGAACTTTGATTTTGTTTTGTTTCTGTGTGTTCATAATTTGTTTAACATTAGATATGAAACCTGAGACTTCCATTATTAACCATATACCTTTGTACAAATTTCTTTGCTCTCAGGTTAAATTTTCATATCCATAAACACAAGAGATTAAAATCTACCTCAGAATATTGAACTATCTATCTCTCTCTCACACACACACACACACATGTGCACACGTGCACACACGTGAATACTATCCGCATGGAAAATTTCTACATGCAGTAAATTTTATTTGTTAATGATGCTTTGTACTTACACAACCCTACTACATCATTTATAAAACATTTCCCCATCCACTGTTCTTTTATTGATGTTCACATTAAGACTGGGATTTAACAAAGGGATAAACTGAGACTTGAAGAAGTTAAACAACTTGGCCAAACCTACATAGTTAGTGTATTCTATATCAGACCATTTGATTTTGGGTCTAGTTTTCCTCCTGTTTTATATTTGGGTCAATATACTGATAACTCGGATGCTTACATTTTTAATAATAAATATCTCTATACTTTCCTTAAACATGTCTGTTCCAATACACATATGGTATTGTACTAAATATATCAGTTCCTACTGAAATAGAATTAATTTATAGAGGCCATAATATTATAGACAAAAGTGAAATTACAGATGTAAAAATTGTTATATTGCTGAATCAATTCTAATGTTTACTTAAGAGTGCTAAGTGAGTGTAGAAGGCTGGGAGGTTTAAGGAGACCAGTAAATATATTCAATTATTTATTTTTGATATACTAAGAAAGAGAATTCCAATTTTAAGATAAAGTTATTACAAGAATGTCAGCAAGAACAAGCCTCATGATCTGGAGTCCAACCAGGATGGTTCTCTCCAGACACTCACCTTGCTCTAGATACTTGCTCTTCCCTTCTCTCCTTTATGAAACCTGCTCTCACCACCTGCCTGAGGGGCTGCAGTGCATCTGATAAGAACATTCCCAGGAAGGTGCTAATGACTGACAAGTCTAACTGGTTCCTCCCAGGAGCTTTTGAACTTTAACAGAATGTGGTGCCTAAACCTGGGGTCTCACACTAAAGTACTTAAGATTGGATGAGCCACAAAACTAAAGTGAAATGATGGGGCATATGTGCTGCTCTCTCACGTTTCTTGAAATGTCAATCTATTTTATTTTTTCACTTGACATGTGCCCAGAGAAATACTTTTGTTTGTTTTACCATAAGATAAACAAGAGTACAACTTGATGACATGTCACCTGATACTCAACCCTCTAGGACTATGGTAAGGCTGGTGTGAGTACACAGTTTGACTCACCACCAGCTTATTCTTTCTAGGCTAAAATGCATATCCAGGTAGAAGACTTTTCCTATTGTTTTCCAAAAGAAGCCAAACACCTAGGTTTTCCTGTAAATTACCTTGTTTTTATACTTTGGCTCAACTGTTTAAAACACGAAGTATGCAAAGTAAAATGAATATCTGCAAGCCAAATATGACTCTTAAGCTAATGATTTATAACCTCTTCTTTAAAGAAATGAAATAACAACTTTAGATGTCATTAACAGGACTTGAAAGTAATAGTTTTGATTGGACATACCAGAACAACTGCTTGCTCATAACCTTTGTGTAAATTACAAAAAGGTACCCCTATCTCAAGGCATTTTACTTCCGTGTGTCAGAGAATTATAATGTATTGATTTTATTAGGATATGAGATGCTGGCACCACCTGTCAGAAAATTGTTTTATTAAGTGTACAATAGTGTCTAGTAAAAAGTCTCTACAGTGTCTACAATATAAATGGTGATCTCTAGGGCTGGTCAGTGCTCAACCTGTACAATGATACACAGTAATCTTGAAAAATAATTCCTGGATTCCTTGAATCTTGCAGAGTAAGACCCTGCCTTCACCAGCAAACAGTTTAAAAATTTAGCTCTTCCTGATGTTCTCTCCTTGATAGCAATGTTGAGCACAGCATTTGAAGGCTCTGCTGAACTGACTGACTGTGAATGTTTCAGACATTAAAAAATTAAATGAATAAAGAGGGCATTTTGAACGATCATAAAATCATCAGAGTATATATTAGCTTATCAGGGCTATTGTGACAAAGTACCACAAACTGAGTGGCTTACACAACAGAAATTCATCATCTGCCAGATCTGGAGTGTAGAAGTCTGAAATCAAGGTCTCAGCAAGGTCAGTTTCTTCCCAGGGCTGTGAGGAAGCATCTGCTCCATGCCTCTCTCCTATCTTCTGGTTTGTTGGCAATCTTTAGCCATCCTTGGCTTGTAGATGCATCACCCTTCATCTTCACAGAGTGTTCCACCCCCATGAATGTCTGTATTCAAATTTCCCCTTTTTATAAGGACATGGGTCATATTAGATTAGAGCCAATCCTAATGACCTTTTCTTCACTTGATCATCTGCAAAGACCCTCTTTCCAAATCAGATTACATTCTGAGGCAGTGAAGGTTAACACTTTAACAGATGAATTTTGAGGGGATATAATTCAATCCATAACAGGATATTTTCAAAGTCATTATGTTTATTAATTCTAGATTTTAAATTCTCCTCATATAATTCAGATTTTAAATTCTATTACATAATGTCAAGAGAGCAGATGACTTTATTTTAGCTCTATAATATTTATTTTCTTATATGACAAATATCCAGAATATGTATATTCTCAGCTATTTTTTTTAAAAAAATATAATACATTTTGAGGTAAGTCTTTTCATCTTTACCTTGGAGCGACTGCATTTAGTATGTTTGTGGGGTCTGAGTGACTGTGTGTGCATGTGTGTGTGTGTGTGTGTGAGAGAGACAGAGAGACAGAAACAGAATGAGAGAGAGAGAGAAACAGAGAGAGAGGAAGGAGAGATTGCATTCATAGCCTCAGTGCTCTCCTTTAGATTGCTGAGTGATTTCTCACTGCCAACAGCTCTTCACATTATATGAATCTAAACTACTCACATAGTGAAATCCCTTTCATTCCTATAGCTTATAGAGTAATTGCCTGCCAGTATCCCTTGTTTTTGTAATTTACTTTTAACCATAAAGGAAAGTCTTTTTTAAATTATCTTGAATGCCAAATTATTCAATACTGAAGGTATCATTTCAATGTGCTGTATAATCTCACTCAAAACAAAAAGGAAATGTAGCATGTCAGCAAGAAATGGTACATTCTGAACCTTGATTTAAGGGGCTCCACTGCTCAGATCATCCAATCTCTATAAGGAATATTTGGGAGTTTCACTCAGCACAGGTGCTTAAATATCAGTATTGGTGGTGGGATTAGTGACGCTATGAGTTCAAGCTAAAGCTGGGGCACTTATTTGTAGGGAATAATGTGCTATGGAGTGCAAAGAGAAGTGGATAAAGAATCAGGGGACTTCTCCCCAACTTTATCTCGTAGACTTGCTTTCATTCTTTCATTCATTCACTCATTCATTTATTCGCTCATTCCTTTTTATTCAGATTCTGTGTTAGGCTCTAAGAACAAAATGGTGATTAAAACATGGAGTATGACAGGTTAAACAGACATTAAAAAAGAAAGTTCAATACAGAATAATGTAGGTTACAATAAGGAATATAGTATGTATAAGTGCAGGCTGATCTGTTATGAGAGACTTGAAAACACAGTGATACAAACCACATATAAATATCTCAAGGTAAGTAGTCCATGGCTGGTGGAGCAATATGTGGCTTCCATTGCAGGGTCCTTGGTGGCTGCTTTAGTTCTCATTATCTTCTCATCAGAAGGAAGAATGGAAAGGGGCAGAAGTATGTGTCCATTTTCCATTTTAGGGTCACAGCTGGGAAGTGGAATACCTCAATTCTGCTCACAACCCATAGACAGAACTTCATTACATGACTTTCATTACATGATTCAACTCTTTGAGTTGAATAGGAGGCTGGGAATGCAGTCTTTAGCTGGATTGCCATGTCTGTAGCTAAAATATGAGAGTTCTACTAATATATTTATATCCACTAATAATGAATATGGGTAGAAAAAATAGCAGTCTCTGCTCCAAAGTGTAATGGGAACATCCAGTAGATGGTTGAGGTAGAGGGATGTAGCATACCTTAGTGAGAGGAAAATCCCTGTCTTACTATTAAGAAGTGACATTAAATCTAATTAGGACAACAATAGTGCCCAATGGTTAGAGCCTGAATGAGTTTGAGTGTTTTAGACAGAGAAAACAACCTACAAAAAAAACAAAAAAACAAAAAAGAAGACCTTGAAATAAGAAAAAGGGCAATTGAAAAAGAGAAAAACAAATGTTAAGATTGGCATAAGAGTATTTTGTCAGAGGAAGAGTGTCAAAGAATGGCTCTGAACCTGTAAGCAAAGATCAAATTACAAAATAATTTTGATCTTCATCCTAGGAACTACAGAGAGACATAAAAATCTTGTCATTGGGAAAACATTCATGAGATTTTCATTTTTAAAGGATTATCATTTGAATAAGGGTGGAAAATGAATGGGAAAAGCCTGGATGGAGCTGAGGAGAGTAGTCAAGTGGTTTTGCAGTAATCCAAGGAGAATGTTTGTGGTTAGAGTACAGTGACAGTTCTAGAAATGCAACTAAGTAGGCATAGGCAATAGGAGATACAGGAGATAGGGTTAGTAATGATTGGATGCTGGTTGTAAGGGACAGGAAGGAGTCATGGAGGCTTCTCCAGCCTTTTGCCTGAGAAACCACATAGTGGTGATCATTTAATGAGCTGGAGACATTTAGAAGAGGAGCAGCTTTAAAAAACAAGGGATGGTGGAAGAATTCAGTTTGAAATCACTGACTTTGAGACATTTAAATAGCTATTTCAGAAGGCTTTCAAGTAGACAGGTCAGGAGCTCAAGAGATAGCTTCAGTTAGAAAATGCAGATCTTGGAGACATGGAAGTGAATGAAATTTCCCTTGGATATCAGTCAGAAAGAGATATAACTTTGTTATAAAGAACATCTCCATTTAAGGAGATAGCAAAGGAGATTGGGAAGGAGAGAGAGGTAGGAGAAAAACCAGGAAAGTCCATGGAAATCAAGTAAGAGAGAATAGTCTATGATATCAGATGCTGTTCCAAGAGTTAGTCCTCAAGTAAATTAAGGATGGATTGGTAACAAGTAGGCTCAAGGAGAATAAGGACTGAAATACCTCCAAGGAATTTATTGGCATATAGAGAGACCATTATAAACATTGTCATTGGTTGAACACTGAGAAGGTCCTGAGGAAATCAATATGGCATCCAGCTTCCATTATTTAAAGAAGTGTGACTTCAAAGAGTAGAAGTTACATAGAGTAGCAAGAGAGAGAGATTATGTTTTTTGTTTTTAATTGTGTAGGCTTAATTTGAGAAAGTTTTCAAGGGATAAGTATGTATTAAGATTATACAGAACTATGACAGGTCTCTCTCTGGGCTCTTGTGCATGTTATTTCCTTTGAATTAAATATTTTTCTCTTTACCTACACTCTCTGCTTTTCCCATTTCACATAAAAATGGAAGGTAAATTGTTCTTGAAGGTGACACAGTGGTTCAGGTCTTCTCTAAATTACTCTTATGTTTATAAAATAATACTAGCATTAAGTGAGTGCTAATTAATTTGCCAGGTGCTGTGCAAAATGCTTTTCAAGTATTACATCCTTTAATCTTCAGAACAATCCTATGAAGTGTTTTTTTATTTATTTATTTTTAAATACATTTATTTATTTATCTATTTTTGGCTGCATTGGGTCTTCGTTGCTGCGCACCGGCTTTCTCTAGTTGCAGCGAGTGGAGGTTACTCTTCTTTGCGGAGCATGGACTCTAGAGCGCAGGCTCAGTAGTTGTGGCGCCCGGGTTTAGTTGCTCCCCGGCATGTGGGATCTTCCCGGAACAGGTATCGAACCCACGTCCCCTGCATTGGCAGGCGGACTCCTAACAACTGCACCACCAGTGAAGTCCCTGAAGTGTTTTTTTAAAGCTTCATTTTACAGTTTAGAAATTTCTGAAGTTCACACAGCTGAGTAAATCATGGATCAAAATTTGAGTCCAGGCAGTCTGAATACAAAACCTAGATCACCCTAAATTGGAAGGCAGAATCATGAATTATTAATTCCTAAGTATTGTATTTGCTTCAAGTTTGATTTTTGTTCAAGGATAATTCTTACACTTAGAATAGAAAACATTTCATCCTCAAGCAGAACATTCCTGTTTTGCTTTGGTCATCTTTTATAAGGATGGAACTAAAATAAAAATGATTAAGCTGTCCTATGATCATGACAAATTTTTACAGTAAAAATATATACATATTAAAAATAGTTTGGTAAAACTTGTTTTTCTTGACTGATCCTGGCCATTTCAAAACAAAGCTAGAAAGTTTTGAACAATTGTGGTCTTGAGCATGTTCATGTTTCTGAAAAACCATGACAGGGAGATATGGTCTTCATTATGTTTTTAGCTGAGAATTGATGTCTACACAGTTAAAAAAGTTTCAAAAATGTGATGTTCCACATAGGATAAATTGCGACAATTATGACTGAAAATCATGTAGAGGCCATGTGACACTGTTTGTGGGCAATTGAGAGTAAACTCTGACCCACATTGCCTGGGAGAGAGAGTTGTCCATCAAGGAGGAATTAGGGTGAATAGGCAGGCTGAATGATGAAGCAGACAGAAAGAGAATCCAAACTGCTTCATAATAAGCTCAATTTTAAATGTATGTAATAAAGTTACAACAATAATGTTGTAGCTCAGTAATGCAGTCTTAAAATGCAGCAAACCAATTATACTTTCATTTGAAATTTCATGTCCTTATAATAAGGTTTGTTCTTTATTTTAGAGCCTTATTGTAAGTAGATATGACTTAGCTTTTTATTACCTGTGTCCATCTTTGGCTATAATAAAAAAACTTGGTGTGTGTGTGTGTGTGTGTGTGTGTGTGTATCGTATGTGTGTGTACTCTGCAAGAACTCACAAACTACTTATGATTTCCCTTGATCTAATCATTTTTCCAAAGAGATTTCTCATTTTAAGAGAAAGAAATTTAAAAAGTAACATGTATCAGTATGTTAGCTCACCCATCATTTCTTCCTCATGCCGTGTATCATTACATACCATGTAACTCATATCATTTGTTTATTTTTCTTAAGTGCATTCAATAACTAACAGATTGAAGTTTAATTTTCTTTTTTTTTTTTTTCTGTTTTTTGAAAATGCATTCCCTTAGTTCTTTTGGAGATAAATACAATGATGGGCTTGAAACAGATCCAAAATTAGATTATCAGTAACATTCCAAATTACAGTGCTATCTAGAAATTGATGCCATTTGGGAGCTACAATTTTACCATATGTTCTCTGCATATATTCATTATAAGGACATTTACATCTCCTCTATCTTCTCCCAATGATATATTTTAGGAGAAAAAGTTACAAAAGCAATGACAATCACATCACTTTCCAATATTTATCAACCTGCCATATTAATCTTATTAGAATAATTTTTCTGCCCCACCTAACAAGAAGCTCTTCTTTCTTACCAAGGAAACAAATCTAGAAGGAATATCATTATCATCATGTCTAAATAAAAGAGTCATTCTTTTTTCTTGTCATGTTTCCCATACCGATTAAAAAGACTTGATTTTTCTGCATGTTCTTCAGGATGTCCTCCTGGTATTGCTGAATGCCATCTTAGGTAATTCAGAAACTCTCATTTTTAATTACCTATGTCCATTATTCATTTCCCACACTTTCCACAAAGGAGTGAAAAGAGACTTCTAGAGGTTTCTATCTTAGCTCTTCAAACGGACACCTTGTTTAATTAAAAAAAAGTATTGTCAAAAAAACATTCTCTAGGTGTTTGAAGGTATATAAACTTTGACAATTACCAGTCTGTCATATATTTACTTTAATGTAATGAAAATAATGTACAAAGAATTATATTTGTTCTAAAATAAGACCAATTGAAATATAGGTAATTACATCACCCCAACAGTAGTGTAGGTAGAAAAGTAATCTAGTCATGTTTTAGGATTATTTGTGCATTAATTTAAAAAATTAATTTTGAAAAGGAGATAAACCCTCATAGTTCAAGAACAAAATACACAGATACGTAAAAATGTATACTTCCTCCCACAACTGTCATTGACTGTTTTCAGCTCCCACCCCTACTTCATCTTGGACTATTAGCTGTTAGTTAATAGTTTCTTCTGTATTCTTCCCGAGTTTCTTTATACATATGCTATCCCTTCTCTTTTCTGCAAAGTAACATATATGTTCTGTTTATTTTTATTTCTTCCATAACTGTTATTATTTTCCCCAAGCAAAATAATTTGTATTTGTTCTTTCTCTTCTTTTTCCTTGCTTAGTTTATGCATATCTATGTTGTAAACTTTTCAAGAACAAGTTTGTTTATTTATTTATTTATTCTACTGCTTTTCTGTTGTCTAACTCACTAAATTCTGTTATATCTATTAGTTTTCTATTGCTATGTAATAAATTACAACAACTTTAGCAGCTTAAAGCAAAATTCATTTAATATCTCATAGTTCTGTAGGTTAGAAGTTCAGGCAGACTCAGCTGGCTTCTTTGCTTAAGGTCTTCACAGGCTGAAGTCAAGGGATCAGCTGAGCAGGCTGGACCCTTTTCTGCAGGCTCTCAGAAAGAATCACCTTCCAAGCTCATTCAGGCTGTTAGCAGAATTCAGTGCTTGGCATTGTAGGACTGAGGTCCTTATTTGCTTATTTTCTATTGGCCAGAGGTCATTTTCAGCTACTAGAATACACTTTAAACCATCTGAGATGGTTCCCTCTATCTTCAAAGGCAGCAACAGCACATCGAATCCTTCCTATGCCTCGACTCTCTAAATTTCTCTTCTGCTATCAGAAGGAGAAGACTCTCTACTTATAAAGATCTCTTGATTAGGATAAGTACACCCAGATATACTACATGAAGCAAAAACTAACTGATAGGACTGAAAGTAGACATAAACAGATCCACACTTACAGTTTGAGACTTCAACCCTTCACTCTCAGGAACTGATAGAATAGGAAGACAAAAAATTAGCAAAAGACCAGAGAGGAATTATCCACCAGTTGACCTAACTAGCTGGCCATTATAGAAGTTACCACAAAGTATACATTACTTTCATGTATGAATTGGACATTCACAAGGTAGACCATATTATGGATGAAAAAACAACCCTTAAGAAACCTTAAAAAATTAAAATTACACACATATTCACATGTCAACTTTCCCAAAACTAATCTACAATAGAAATTCAACAGAATTTCATTAAAAATCCCAGCAGGTAGTCTTTAGAAATTGACAGGCTGATTTTTAAATTTATGTGGAAAAGCAAAAGAATTAGAACAGCCAATATGATTTTGAATGAGAACAAAGTTGAAGGATTCATACTACCTAATTTAGGAATTTACTATAAAGCTCCAGTGCCTAAGACAGTGTGGTCCTTAAAAGGATATACCTACAGGTAAATAGAAGAGAATAGTGAGGCCAGAAATACACTGAAACATGTAAAGTCTATTGATTTTCAACAAAGGTGCAGAGATAGTTCAAAAAAGATGCTGAAAAATTAAATATCCATATGCGTAAAATAAACTTTCTCCCAAATCCTTTCCATCATTTTTTTTTTCTTTTTAATCATTCCCAAGCCCCTGAAGCTGCAGGGCCCATCACTTCCTGTCTAGTCCAGCTTTGATTCCAGTGGTTAATGGGAACAAGTGGGCCTGCCCCTTCCAAATGTCCCTACCACTCCTGGGGAGGGTAAATTTCTGTGGCAATTTCTAAGTCACACAGTACATCTAGTGTTCTTTGTCTGCCTTTTGGTCCCCAACAAAATCAAAATAAAGGATTCTACTTGTGGAGATGGTGGTCCCAGGCTTGTGCAGCTTAAAATGTCTGGAAGTTAGAGCCCCACATGTAATATTTGAGAATCACACATTTAGACCTATAAATGAGACTTGCCCTGAAGGGATGCAAAAAACAGAAACAAACCCCCCAAAGTTGGAATACCTCCAGATATAGAATTTCTAGGTTGGTTGAAATTTGAACTCTAACAATTTCTCAAAAAGGGGTTATGGAAACATAACCTGATGTCTTTCATACTAAAAACTGTTTTTCTGTAGTCTTATACTACTTCTGAGGACTCTCCATTGTTAGTATATTATTGCTATTTTCTATCATTTTTCTTACAGTATCTTTATGTAATTTTTGCAAGTATCATTTGTCTTTTATTAATTCTTACTGAATGATTTGAATTTTCCTGGACTGGTTATTTAGACATCATCATTGTGAAAGGAAAAGAGGCAGGTAACCTTCCAGGGTTTGTAACCCAGAGGTTCTCTTTTTCTCTGCTGTCCAGAGACAGAGCTACCTACACATATGGCTCCCACCTACAAATATGATTCTTGATTCCTCTCTTTCTTTCATCCAAACCAATTCCAGGAAGGCTTTTGCTCATATTAGCTTCCTCACTCTTTATTTCTAACCAAGTACATGGCTAGAATTTTAGGGTGAGTCCTTTAACTTCTGGAATGAGAGTTTTACCAGCACCTTCTGAAACCTGCTACCACTGAGCCCTTTGCCATTTCCTATGCTTCTTCCTTTCACATATTCCACATGCATTTAGTTCTGTAGCTGCTTTTGGGAACTCTACATATATTTAGAAGTTAGTAGATTATATGCTTCTTAGGTTCTTTAAAAATAAATTTTACATATTTTTCACTACTATTTTTGTATAATTTCCAAAAGGAAAGGAGGAATAATACTGATTTACAGGCATATAAAAGTTATACTCTAGTAAAACTGATACATATTTTTAGATGTGAAGGGCCAAACTTCTAAGATACTTAGGTTCAATTAAACCATTATTATCAGATTCCCTTACCCTCACAAAAATCTCATCTACTATGTTCTTCAAACTGGATCTCTCTCCTCTCTCTCTCACACACACACACACACACACACACACACTATGAATATTAAACAATGGCTTTTAGTTAAAACAAAACTAAAACAATCTGAAGGAGGAAATTTCTTGTAGAGATGTTTTGTTGTACTTTTTGGAGGAAAATTTTCTTTCTCCTCTTTTTCTCTATCTCACTGTTTTCTTCTTTCAATCAAAAGTCAGGTTTGAAGAAATATTTCTTTTACTGCCAGTTTATTGGATTATCAGTATGCTCTTTTCTTAGTCTCTGGATTATTTATTGCTGTTTTTCCATTTTCTAGGTTGGAGTGTTTAATGCAGTTCCAGTAGGAAAATGCTTACCTTTCTCTCAACCTTCTGGTTTCCTTAGAGGATTTGGTTCAGCATTGAAATGTGATTGGCAATATCTATTCCCAGGGACATGCCTCTCTTTTTTTTTTTTTTAAATTTTATAGCTACTTTATTTATTTATTTATTTATTTTTGGCTGTGTTGGGTCTTCGGTTCGTGCGAGGGCTTTCTCTAGTTGCGGCAAGTGGGGGCCACTCTTCATCGCGGTGCGGGGACCGCTCTTCATCGCGGTGCGCGGGCCTTTCACTATCGCGGCCCCTCCCGTTGCGGGGCACAGGCTCCAGACGCGCAGGCTCAGTAGTTGTGGCTCACGGGCCCAGCCGCTCCGAGGCATGTGGGATCTTCCCAGACCAGGGCTCGAACCCGTGTCCCCTGCATTAGCAGGCAGATTCTCAACCACTGCGCCACCAGGGAAGCCCCCATGCCTCTCTTTTTAAAACAAACAGTGGATGAGGCAACCCTCTGAAGTATACTGACACCCCTCCAGGCTATTATTTTGAATAATCTACTCTGGCGCAGGAACACTCATGCAAGGTGTTGAATGTCTTAAAATATGTGGTGCTACATAAGTGCCTACAGCACCTCAGGGTAAAAACTAAGTCCAGTATAAGAATGAATGATGGAGCCTTTGTGTTTTCCTCAATGTTCAGGCAGTTGTGTTGGCATTTACACATGTCTATGTGATGCAGCATTCAGAGAGAGATAAAACTCTTTGATGATTACACATTTCTACTGTACAAAGAATTCATCATCTTGCTAAGATGATGTGCTTCTAATTGTTATTTTGTCTCCTCACATTATCTTATTTTAAGAGAGAGGTGATTTTTACAAAGCTACATTTGCTTTACATTTAATTTTGCAAATATGCAACCAAATCAGAGGGAACTGCAGTGTGCTCTTTTGTTTAAAGTAAAAATATATCTTGATATTTAAAGAAGAAAACCAACAAGTCACTTTGAGCAAGCATCCAATGTTAGTGCATTCTTGGACTGAGCAATTTTCATAAGTAGATTTTATTATTAAATCGAAGGAAATTGCAGGTATTTCTGGTGAAAAATATAATTGAATATGCATGTGGGAAGTTGGGAGGCTGGTACATGAAGTGGAGGAAGAGGTAAATATGTATGCAGGAAAGAGGTAAGATAATCACATTCAAATGCAACAGGGAAAGAAACAAGGAAGTCCTTTTATACTAAAGATTATACTTCCAAAAAATTGAACCTTAGTAATGCGGACATAAATTCAGCCACACTTATTATGCATTTATCACATAAAAGACTGAAACTGAAACCACCATAAAGAGTGGTTTTTAAAGAAAGAAAGAAAAGTGTTGTTCAATACTGGAGGAAATGCCAAAATATTAAAGAAGAATTACAGAAATAGCTGAACATAATACAAAGTAAGAACAATGTTTTTTAAAAACAATGCAATGTTCAATGGGTACGTGTCTGGAATGTAAGATTTGACCAGGGTATTTAAAAGATCTGGCCCCTGTCTACTTTTTAGTTCCACTTTAAACCATTTCTCCCCAGATACTTGTCGTTCCAGCCCTTCTGGACTTTTTTCTGTGCCTAACTACACTAGTTTTCTAGCCGGGAGGTTCCTTCATATGAGTTAGCTCATGTGCTTAGTAGGTTATCACTCTTTCTACCATGTTGAATGAGTTTCTACATAATGCACTTGAAATAGTATTTGGTACATAAGATGAGCTCAACTGATGTTCATTATTATTAGCAATAATATAAAAATCAGTATTAAATATATTTCAGTGTCAGTCATATTTACTTTTAATGGTTATATGTATCCAGTGCCTAGGAAGAGGTGGGGAGGCAATGCTAGAGGAAGGTATATTAATAGGCAGAAAGTAACTTTCAAAAAGAACATATAAAACACGTATAAACAAGAAAATCGTAGTTGTTAGGGAATCATACCGCTCAATATCACGGATTTCCTGTAACAAGCTTTAAAGGCATAGTTATATCACACCATTGTGCTATGATTGACATATATTTTAGAAATTCAAAGTACCTTAAACTCTGGTCCAGGAAGGCAGCCTATGGATAACACAATTAGGAAATGTTTTCTTTCCAATGATAAAAATAAAAACAGTTTAGCAATAAAACAATATTTATTTCAATTACTTGGGAAATTGTCCTTTTGTGACTTTCTCCATTCCCCCAAAATGGAAAAGGTGTTACTATTCTTTATTATCTAGCTTATTACCTAATATAAAGTCTAAAACAGTATCTCGTCTGAATCCACGAAAGTTACAGTTGAAGAGATTGAATTAAAAAGACATTGATTTGTTATTTAAGTTTTTCAAGCCTTGAAATATACATATGTCATGACAAAAAATTCATATGTGAAAAATTGATAACATTAATTTGAAATATTAAAATTAAGGTAAAATAATATTTAAAATGATTATTCATAACTTCTTGGAGCATAGGAATGAAAACAGATTATCACACAAATTCTTTAAGCAGTCACATTTTTTCTAGGACTCAATAAATACGAGAATGCAAAAAAATGTCAGACAGGAATATGCTTGATTAGAGTACTTATCTAATTTTGTTTTATTTTATTTATTTTTGCATGAGTGTTTCACTTAATTTGTAGAACTTTGAGAAGGACGTAAGGTTGTGTTTGGAATGCAAAGGTATAACTTTTTAAAGATGAAGCACTAACTTATCACATTGCCCTGCCAGTAGTTTGGTCAAAGTGTACACATATTCAATTTTACAAATATTAAAATGATAACAATATTTGATCACTTCATTAGCACGTAAAATATGTTATCATAATCAACTTCAAATACTCAAAAGTTGTTTATTGATGAAAGAGAAGAGACTCCAAATTTTAGAAGTTGGGAAAAAGATACATCATTAAGGATTCAAGAGTAACAAATTCCTTCAGTTATTTCAAAACTAATGGTTTCTTTAGAGTCCAGATTTAGAGCTCTAAGTCCTGTATCACTAACCAAATCCAGTATTTGATAACAATGAACAATTGCTGAAGAGTAATGGCCCCTTTTTCCTTATCACTGTCATTCTTATCACTGGTACTATTTTATCATCTTTTTGCCTGTTCTTATGATCAGAAAAACATAAAGCCACCCAGAAAGGGCAGAAATATTTTAAACAAGAGGTTTTACTTCCCCAAGGAGATGCTAGTACCTACTTGGTTAGAATACATTTATAAGTAATAGAGGTCTTTTAAATCTATATTACATTTCCTTATTAATAGTTTCTGTTCATTCTATTCATATTAAGAAATTCTACACTCATTGAGCAAATATTTATCAAAACCTATTTTAGGCCAGGCACTCTGATTAGGTACAAGGCCTATACCAATAAATAAAAGTAATTCAGTTTCCAAAGGTATTTTGAACACTCCTATATATTAAGCAAGTTTTGTTTTGTTTTGGTTTTGGTTTTGTGGTTTTATTCATTTATTTACATATTGCAATCTAGTGGAGAAGGGGGAAAATAAAATAAGTAAATATATCTCAAACCAAATGTCAATAAGGATTAGAATTCTGAAGAACAATAAAGTAGGACAAATAGTTGGAGAAATCCTGGGAGTGCCATTTTAGTCACAGTGATCAGGAAATTCCTCACCACAGAGGTAGTTTTGTAATAGGGATTTGGATGAAGTGAGACAGTGTGCTATTGAATATTTGTGAGAGAAATTTGTGGGAAAGTTGAGAAAACTGTGTCAGGCAGGAAGGAACAAGTTTAAAGGTTTTGAGGTAGGAATCCGCTTGACTTATTCAAGGAGAAGCTAGAAGGCTTCCCTGGTGGTGCAGTGGTTAAGAATCCGCCTGCCAGTGCAGGGGACATGGGTTCCAGCCCTGGTCCAGGAAGATCCCACATGCCGCGGAGCAACTAAGCCTGCAAGCCTCAACTACTGAGCCTGCTCTCTAGAGCCCGCGTGCCACCACTATTGAGCCCACATGCCACAACTACTGAAGCCCGTGTGCCACAACTACTGAAGCCTGAGCGCCTAGAGCCCGTGCTCCACAGCAAGAGAAGCCACTGCAATGAGAAGCCCGCGCACCACAATGAAGAATAGTCCCTGCTCGCGGCAGCTAGAGAAAGCCCAAGCGCAGCAATGAAGACTCCATGCGGCCAAAAATAAATAAATAAATAAATAAATTTATATTAAAAAAAAAAAAAGGAGAAGCTAGAAAGCTAGTGGAGTGAGCAAAGGGAAGATTCAAAGTAAGTGAGACTGAAGAGGATAAGCATGCCAGATCACACCAGATCTGCTGAGAATTAAAAATACAGACTTTGTTCTAAGTGTGATGGGAATCCAATGAAGGTCTTGAACATTCAAATGATCACTATGTTACTTTGTGGAAGAAGGATTACCATGGATAAGAGTGGAAACAAGATGATCAGTTAGGAACTATTGTAGTTGTTGAGGTCAAATAAAAAACAACGAAACCAATGGTGACTAGTCTGATGATAGAGAGGAAGGGAGTGCTAAGCAATTAAATATCAGATATATTTGGTACAAACAAAAAGTTAAGGATGATTCCAATTTGTTAATGTGAGCAACAGGGAAATAGTAGTGTCATTTGGTAAAATAAAAAAGACCAGGAGAAGAAAAGGTTTGATAGTCATGGGGAGCAAGAATGAGCACAAAGTATTTGTTTTGGATGGCTTTAGTTAGAATATTGATTATTCAAATGGATATACGAGTCTCTAATTCAAATTTGTACCAGAGATATAATGTTTGAAGTCCTTAATGTTAATGTGGTGTTTAAAGACTTGGGACTAGATGGGATAATTAGCAAATGAGTATGCAAAAGAAAGGAGCTGAAGACTGAGCAAGCGAGAACACTCCAACTTTTAGAAGCTGGGAGAAAGATCTAACAGAATGGTCAGTGTTATGGGTTGAATTCTGACTCCCCAAAAAGATATACTGATGGCCTAGACCCCGCTACCTGTGAATATGATCTTACTTGGAAGTCGGGTCTTTGCAGATATAATCAAGTTCAGATGAGGTCCTTAGAGTGGGCATTAAATGTGACTGGTGCCCTTATAGAATGAGGAGACAGAGACACAGAGAAAAGAATGCCATGTGAAGACAGAGATGCACGCGTGGAGAATGCAGTGTGAGGATGGAGGCAGAAATTGAAGTGCTGCAGCCAGGGGACACTTGGCCAAGGAAAACCAAGGACTGTCCACAAATCACTAGAAGTGAGGAAGGACTCTCCCTTCTGGATTTCAGAGGGGGCAAAGCTCTGCCAATATCTTGACTTTTGGACTTCTAGCTTCCAGAACTGTGAGAAAATAAATTTCTGTTGTAAGTCATCCAATTTGTGGTACTTTCTTATGGCAGCCCTAGGAGACTAACCTAGTCAGTTATAAGAAATAATTAAGAAAGAAAGTATGGTGTTCTGGAAGCTAACTAAGAAACTGTTTCAAGAAGTAGGGAAAAATGTGTGAAGTTATGAAGAGGGAGCAAGTAGTTGAAGATTGAGAATTGTGATTTGAGGATCACAAATGAGCTAGACAGTAGGAGAATCAATGAGGACTGTGGGTGAAATCTCTTTGAGTGCAGGTTAAACAGAGAAAGAAGGACTTACGTATCTTACCAAGATGGAAGAATAGGGACTAAGCTTGCTCTCCAACATGAAACAACTAAAAAAGCGGGCAAAACATATTTAAAAAAGAAGTTTTCAGGACACTGGCCATCAAAAAATGAAGAACAGTGATCCCTGAGAGAGAGAGAGAGAGAGAGAGAGAGAGAAAAAAAAAAAAAAAAGATGAACTTTATTATTGCTCCAACTCACTTTCTGGAGAGATATTTTAGGTCACAGTGCAAGGAGGACCTGGGAAATTTTTCAATATCAGCAACCAATTATTTGATTCTCCCACACCAACTGCATATTCTGCAATTCAATTCTGACATCAGCTACCTAGAGTTGTCATCAGACTTCATAAGTTTAAGGGCTCAGTCCCATAAAAATGCCCCCAGTTGATACCTAAGCTGTGAATGGGTGACCAGGCTACCCACATTTCTGCCCCACTGACTACAAATTTGGGGGATCCTACAACCACCTCAGGTTCAATAATTTACTAGGACAATTCACAGAACTCAGGAAAGTGTTTCTCCTACGATTATTGACATATTATAAAGAATACAATGCAGGAACAGCCAAAAGGCAGAATTGCATAGGACAAGATATGGAGGGAAGGGTGTGGAGCTTCCATGCCCTGTACAGGTGTTCCACCCTTGAAACTCCTTGATGTGTTCACTGACCTGGCAGATCGTGAACCTCATCACTTAGAAGTTTTTATGGAGATTCAATTACATAGCCATAATTGATTAAATCATTGACCATTCATGACTGAATTCAATCTCCAGCCCTTCTTCCCTCCATGGAGAGGGGAGAAAGTGCTGAAAGTTCCAACCCTCTAATACATGGTTGGTTCCTCTACTCACCAGCCCCTATCCCGAAGGGGGTCCAGCCAAAGTCACTTTATTAACATAAATTCAGGTATGGTTGAAAGGGGCTTGTTATGAATAATAAAAGATTCTCCTATTACCCAGGAAATCCCAAGGACTTTAGGAGCTCTGTGCCAGACACCGAGGACCAAGACCAAATATATATATTTCTTATTATACCATAGAGGGCAAACTCAGGCAGAGCACAAAACTCTCCCTGATTTGAGAAGGAGCTGGGATCCCAGGGAGACCAAGGTACCTGGCATTTATACGGCACTGTACTGAAGCAGAGAGGGCTGCACAAAGAGAAAACTCCAGAGGTCTTTAGCGAGTCCCCCATGAGCATTCCATTGCAAACTACTCAGCGCATGTGAGGAAACTACTTGAGTTTGGGAAGGAACTACCTAAAAGGATAAGAGGGAAAATTCTTCCATTCATAGAGGAATAGGAACAATGCTGTTCTCACCAGTCAGAACGGAAAACCTTATTTATGGGGCATCAAATAGATTGCTCAGAAAGTTTTGGCCTAACTAGTGGAATAAAATTAGCGCTAAATTAATGCTGTTCTGTTTTCACATAACTAAGCTTAAAAGCAAGACCCGTGTAACTTAACTGAATTACAGAAGGAAGCTCAAAACTGTTTATGGAAATACAAAAATATCTAGCACTTAACAAGGTAAAAGTCACAAATATCTGGCATCCTCCCCAAAAGTTACCCAAAATGCAAAGAGGTAGAAATGTACTATATATAATAAGGAGTGAGAAAAGGATAACAAAGAGCCAGGAGATAACTTTTGTGGGTGATGGATACATTTATTTTCATAACGGTAGTGATGGTCTGATAGGTATATATATAAACGTCAAAACTTATCAAACTGTACACTTTATGTGCAGTTTACTATTTGTCAATTACACTACAATAAACCCATTATTAAAAATCTGATCTCCCCAAAGTAAAGATGGAACAGGAGGTGAGGAAGTGGAAAGAACAACTCTTCGGAGGTGTCTTTCTATAAAGGGTAACAGAGAAGGAGGCAGTGGCTGGAGGAAGGGACAGAATAAACACAGTTTTATGTGTTTTCTCTGTGTCCAAGAAATAACAGTATTTAAAACCTAGAATTTGTAGGAGTTGGTGATTAAGTGGACATAAGAGATGAAGATAAATTAGGTAACAAAAAGGCAATATACTATCAAATTAGAAATAGACTTGGGTTGACTTTACAGTTGTGGCTTCTAGCTGCTGTGTGATCCTATGCAAGCTACTTATATCCAGTGACTGTCTATTTCTTCATCTATTAAACAAGGATAATAGAAATATCTACTTTGTAGTGTATTTGGAGTTAAAACAAAAATTTAAGAATGTGATGGTGACAGCTGGCAAGCCCTACTGAGGCCTAAGACATAATTAATTTTTGCCTTTGCTTCCTCTGGGCCTTGTAGACAATGAAAAAGATATTCTTTGCCCTATGTACAGATTGAGGATTTTTCTCAATCTTTGTAAGAAACCTGGATGACTAAAGCAGTAGACTCAAATTAGACGCCCACCTTGGCGGGGAGCAATTTGAACTGTATTTTGGAAGGTTTACAACAATTTAAATAAAATGCTCTCTGGTATTAGCCATGGAACCATTTCACATATACATTAGTGGACTTAATTTAGGATTGTCATGACATTTATAAGAAAATAAAATCTAACATATCCTTATTTGCAAAAACTACATCAATAAGAAACCAAAGCCACTGCAAAAAAAAAAAAAAAACCCAAAAATAAAATAACCTTCTACTAAACATGTAAATCACAAGTTATCTGTATCCTTGTTTTTTATGAAATTGTAGTTTCATAACTTTTAGGAGGAATTCAGTAGTCAATCACTCTACATAGCATTAGTATGCTAGGACATCAAAGGGAAATGGATAAACATCAGGCTTTATTTCCAACAGGAAAATTATTGTACACAACTATTCATAGCTCAAATATTTTCAAAAATAATATTTAATATTTAAAGGAAAATGCTAGTCAAGGTACTGCAGGTTTTCTCATGCATTGTTTACCTTTAGGAAACATGAAGAACTAGAATATAAAAATTATAAAAATGGAAAAAGTCTTCCTACCTCACAAAAGGTTTTGTTTTGGTAATGTTCTAGTAAATGATGAGATGCTGAAATACATAAAGAATGTGTCAAAATAAGTCTTAATTATAATCTAAACAAATAAAGTTTCATGTTATGTTGTAGGGATGGAAAACCTTTCCCTTCTCCCTCTCTAAGTTCTTTTACTGTTCTAATAATTAAATTGACATAAAAGAGACTAACAGGAAAAAAACAAATTTAATTTCGTAGGTATAGAATCCAAAAAATATATGAGACTCCCTAAAGTGACCAGAGCAGGCAGCTTTTATCCTTTCAGACAAGGAACCAATACACTTGTGAATTGACAAAACAAAGGGGTTTGGACTTGTTATAGTGTCCATCATCAGATGAATGGATAAAGAAGATGTGGCACATATATACAATGGAATATTACTCAGCCATAAAAAGAAACAAAACTGAGTTATTTGTAGTGAGGTGGATGGAGTTAGAGTCTGTCATACAGAGTGAAGTAAGTCAGAAAGAGAAAAACAAATACAGTATGCTAACACATATATATGGAATCTAAGGAAAAACAAAAAAAGGTCATGAAGAACCTAGTGGCAAGATGAGAATAAAGACACAGACCTACTAGAGAATGGACTTGAGGATATGGGGAGGGGGAGGGGTGAGATGTGACAGGGTGAGAGAGTGGCATGGACATATATACACTACCAAACGTAAAATAGATAGCTAGTGGGAAGCAACCACATAGCACAGGGAGATCAGCTCGGTGCTTTGTGACCACCTAGAGGGGTGGGATAGGGAGGGTGGGAGGGAGGGAGATGCAAAAGGGAAGAGATATGGGAACATATGTATATGTATAACTGATTCACTTTGTTATAAAGCAGAAACTAACACACCATTGTAAAGCAATTATACTCCAATAAAGATGTTAAAAAAAAAAAATGTAACAAGATTTGTCTATACATCCTTCTCCACCCTGAACTCCCGTTCTCTGGTGATAAGGAAGGTAACTTCACATGGGAGATTTGTTTCCTGCTTTCAGGGGGATGAAGGAGGTTCAGAGTGTTCTTCTTGCACCAGCTATTTCTTGAGTAACTTTAATTAAAATATTCAATATGCCAAAATGGCATATTTTGGGGTGGCATATTCTGTTCTCCTTCAATGTCTTATGCCTCAGCATAGTTAAAATATAGTCTTGGCATTTTAACTCATCATGAGGTCAAAGTCTAACTAAGGAAATCCAGCCTTTCATTGTAAAGTGGAAAATTATGGCAATTTCTCAGGTAATTTAAAGTAACACAACCACTTTCTCTTCCATGCTTCAGGAAAGTATTAAACAGCAAATAAATTCAACGTTTCATATTGGGTCAATAATAGAACTGCAATTAAATCCTGGGATCAGAATAAATTCTAGAAGGAACATTGTTTCTGTATTACTCACAATGACTATAGAGAACCACTTTTATTGTTGAAATACCTTTGTATTATAGGTGTCCATAAGTATGCTTACTAAACCCAACTGGCATTAGAGTCTTAAAGTGAAGTCAAAAGCTATAAAAACAATAGCATAAAGTAAGAATATAGGTAATTTATGTTCCTAAGCATCTTGTTTATATAAGTTACCCATCATACTCCAGAGCCACCACCTCTTCTGCTTTGCTTGAGATTCTAACCTTCTTAACCCATCATTTTGTTTCCTACATCCTCATTAATGCATCATTAACTCTGGAATTTAACCTGAAATCCATCCTTTGTTCTTCAATCCAAAACTCATAAAGACTATATGATAGATATTTTGTAAAAACTAGGTCTCTCTCTCTCTCAAAGGAAACACTTAAAGCTACTGTTTCTGGAATTACCATCAAACACTTTCTCTCCCCTCCCACGGCCAGGACCTACATGATAAGACATCCTATGAAAATATGCTGTGAATGCTTTATGAGGGTGCTTTTCCTTAACCAGAAAGTCCGGAAGGAGGAGAATGACCTAACCTGACACATTTCTTTATGAGAACATCTTCCTGGTGATCTATGGCTTCATGAAGTAGACTTAGAGTTTCAAAGTTGCCCTTGAATCCTGGGTCAAGAAATGCCACCAACATATATTCTTTCTTGTCACACATTTCAATGAACTTGTATTTTGTCAAGCCAATGTCATTACTTTGAACTTGATTTGTGAGCATTCCACAAAAAGGTATTTATGTCCATATATAATAAACAGAGCACCTGACTTTGATTTGCATTACTGTATTTGAATTCCTGAGTGAACGCTTAAAACAGCCCATGTTAATCCTTATGTATCTTCTTTCCTCCCTCCCTCCCTCCCTTTCTTCCTTCCCTCCCTCTTTCCTTCCTTTTTAAAATTATTTCAGGTAATGAAAACAAGAAGAAAAAATGACTGAGAAACTAGTTAGGAATTATCCCAAAACTCTGATATAAAAACAGAAACAAATACTTCCCCTGCAAACACCCATTTTTTCTCTTGAAAACCTCGGGGGAGCTAGTTAAAATGGTTGCTAGGCAGTCTGTTCTTCATCTCATGATGGGTTAGAACTTTCTTCGTGTTACTGAGATACTATGGTAAAATTCTAAAGCCTTTTATTTTATAACCCCAATTTAATTAATGTTTTAGGCATATATATAGTAATTAATTAAATAGAAATATATTCTATGAGGTACACATGTTTCCAGAATACCATGACCTTTCTAGCAACTTGTTTTGTTTTTTTTTTTTAAGTCTCCATATTTTACTGCATTGGAGTTTACTTGAAAAAAGTACACACTAATTTGCTCACAGATTTTGGTCTATTTTATCATTCTACAAAAAGTGTTATATTTTCTGCTACTTCCCTTGAGAGACTGTGCGTGAATCTCTCAGCAATGAGATTGACAAAGAAATTATATTAAGAGCTAGAAAGATAGATAAATGATATATTACACATTCACATACACATATACATACAGTTGTGTGTGTGAACACATGCTTTTTCCCACAAAAATGCATACACATGTATGACTTCTATTTATTTCTAGTTATAACTCCATTAACCTTGATAAACATATCTTTTTTCCTTTACAGTTTAGAGATCTCTGTAGGCATTTTTCTTTCTCATTGTAGGAAATCTAAAGTACTTTTAAGATTTCTTCATTTACGGACATGTTGTGTTATTTATTTTTATTGCTTTTCCTTTGAATGTTTATTTTAGATATTCAGATGAATGAAATAGCCCACATATAATCTCCACAAGAAATAGGGAACCTAGGGAGCAACACAGATCATTATCTAAGTCATGCTACTGAAGGAATATCCTATTTCTGACCCAAGTTCTTCTACATCCTTGCCATTGGTCTTCTTTTCCTTAGTGACTCATTGTAAATTCATCTGTAACACTCTGTCATCTATTAGTCTTTCAGTTCTTACTATGTTCCAAAGCTAGTACATTGATTCAATCCCATATTCCCAGACCAGAGTATCTTAACCTACAGTGGATGAACTGTCCCAACTCTTCCTGTCCCAACTTTTTTGTTTCCTGGTCTTTTTCGGTTTTGTTTTGTTGGTTTCATTTTATTTTCTGAGAGCAGAGACCATGTATTTCATTAGATTTTTAAGAGACTCCAAAAGTACTCAAAAAGATCAGCCTTGATAACAGTTAAGATCTTTGTAACCACCCTGAGTGACTGTAGGGACACCTCCACTCTCTCCTGATATCTTTTTCACACTTTGGAATAAAGGAGAAGTCATGGTCTGCCCACTGCTATAAAGTGAAGGTCTGACAGGGGTAATCCAGCTTAAGGCATCTTATTTAGAAAAAGTTAATATGATCTATAACCTTGAAAATTAGATTAACTCCCTAATAACAATAGATCTGATTAATTGTTTGTAATTTCAATTGAGCTTAATCTCTCCATTAATAATAGATCTTGAAAATTTGGAATCCTTAGGTAATAAACTGCATAATACAAAGGGTGGCCAAGAGCTGTGGATGATCTTCTCAGCAGTACTAACATCTTGTATGACACTGGACAAATCATTTACTCTTGCTATTCCTCAGTTACCTTGCCTTCAAATGGGAAAGCTAGGAGTTCCACTACTTCCTTTGCAAGGTTACCATGAGGGTAAAATAGAATAACTGAAAAGCTAAAATATGTATATGCAATTCATATATGTATGCATGTGTATGAAACTTTTGAGCCCTGAATGGAAATAAGGCAAATATACACTGTAGCATTCCCTAGACAAATCTACTGGCCAACTTTCTGATATTGAATACTCATATACAATATCATGTTTTCATTTAAACTGAGGGAAGAATATATGAGCCTTCCCAACACAGGATTTCCCCTTCTTTTTTTTAAGTATTTGCTTTGGTAAATGAGAGGTTGTATATTAGGGTAGAGTATAAAGTATTTGTTTTGTAGTCAGATAAAATTAAGTTTTTATCTCTACACTGATATTTACTAGATCTGGGTCCCTGGGATATTAGTAGGCCTTTTTTTAAAAACAATTATTTATTTTATTTTATTTATTTTTGGCTGTGTTGGGTCTTCGTTGCTGCACGCGGGCTTTCTCTAGTTGCAGCAAAAGGGGCTACTCTTCGTTGCAGTGTGCAGGCTTCTCATTGTGGTGGCTTCTCTTGTTGTGGAGCACAGGCTCTAGGGGCACAGGCTACAGTAGTTGCAGCACACGGGCTCAGTAGTTGTGGCTTACGGGCTCTAGAGCACAGGCTCAGTTGTTGTGGCACACGGACTTAGGTGCTCTGCGGCATGTGGGATCTTCCCGGACCAGGACTCAAACCCGTGTCCCCTGCATTGGCAGGCAGATTCTTAACCACCGCTCCACCAGGGAAGTCCAGTAGATCCTTTATTAATGACAGTGTTCTTTATATTTTTTGAGAAGCCAACTATAGATTCATTTCTTAATATGAATTTTGTCCTTTACAAATCTCTTGCTCCTTTTTTTTTTAAATCCCACTTCCAACTTCTTAAAGTCTAATTATAGTATTGTCTTGAGCTTATTAATGTTTTTTCTCTTCTTCTAGGATCATTTATGAATGTTATCAAAATGCTGATAACTTATTCCTCTAGCAGAGAGAAATCCTCTGGATCTGCTGAACTTTCTGAAGATGATTTTTTTCTTACCTCTATTTATCAGTACCTCAATTTTTAAATCACCCTTCTCAAAGTGAAGTAAAAGTACCCAGTAAAGATTGTCCTTAAAGCTAAAAGTGAAGAACAGCTATATCATTACACTTTTGCTCCATCCAAGTTGTGGCTTTTCCCATTTTTCTCTTCTTGTTTATCTAACAACTATTCTTTGGGTAAGATATATCCATTTAAACACTTCTAAAATTTAATTTTAAGATTAATTTGGTTTATAATAACTCCTTAAATGGTCTTGAAATTGAATCTATTTTTGTAGAATATTCAGAAATAGCATTCATGTAAATGATTTCAGTTTGTCTTATAAAAATTTCTATGAAGCAAACAAAAATTTTTCATATGATTTTGGCTAAGTTATCTTGGGAGTAAAGATAAAGCCCAAAGACTTGGTAAATGTAAATGTAAAGAATTGAAAGGATAGCCATCAGGTATGTCTGCCTTCCTTCTTTCCTTCCTTCTTTCTTTCTTTCCTTTCTTAATTATTTAAAAGTAGTGTCATAACATCTGCAACTTACTTTCAGTGGATCCAGGAGGAAGAGAGAAAAAGAAAAATAAACAAATGGCAAATGTTAACCATTAGTGAATGAACATGTACATTTTTCTACTACTTTTTCAGCTTTTCTTTAGGTTTGAAATTTCTCAAGACATAACTTTAAACTATGTATGTATATATGGCTCTCCAAATATATCAGGTAATTTGCTAGACACTGGAAGAATTCAGTGTTGAACAAAAAAGATGAAGTCCCTGTCCTCATGGAGCTTATGATATCATGCAGGTGACAAGCATTAAATCAATATTTACACACTTTTTAAAATTAGCGTTGGTAAGTAAGTGTGATGACTGAGTCTGATGTATATTAGGATCCATGTGGATCCCTGCCTCTCAGCACTGGAAACCTCTGGCAGGGCAATTGTTCAGCTTCAGAGCCTTCATGACAAGGCCAGTCCACAGAACAAGGGAAAAAAATGCCTTACCTGGACCTTTATCTGTCTTTTCCTCCCATCCTCTTTGCCTCCATTCACCTTGCCATCTATGGGATCAATAGCCTACTTCTTTATAACACCAAAAATAATTTCAAACAGTACTACTGATGTAAGTACAAGATGTAAGGAAACAATCTTCTGGACTCTGAGCGGCCAGGTTTTAGACTCTGAATAGAAATTCTCTTGGAGTTACATGATAAATATGTATGGATGCCATGCATACAATTTCAGGATCACTTCTCTAAAAGGAAGCTGCTTGCTTTCAACTTCCTCATTCTCTTTCCAAAGACTGGAATAGGGAGTGGTTGAGAGCCAATATTCACTATTTCAACAACGATGGGCATGAACTTCTAGAGTAAAGTTACATGGTAGAGCAGCTCTGGACCATGCTGCTGCCTCTGTTCATAGAAGAAAACAAATTCTCTCTTGTTTGAATTGCTCTGCTTTTAGGTCACTTTGTTATAGCCAGCTTGATCCATATTCTAACTAATGTACACCTTAACTGAAAATCCAGGAAGCATAATCAATTTCTCCTTCTTTGTTCCTCACCTTTTCTTTTTTGCTACCATAGTTCATTTACGCATTGACCCTTGCCTGAACTACGGAAGTAGTCACAGACTTGGTCTCTGAAACTTCTGACTCCCTCATGTCTTCTTCCTCCTTCACATTTCCATCAGCTTTATCTTTCTAAAGCCCAAGGTGCTTGTATTACTTATTCTCCTCAAGGACATTCAAATGATTCCCCTGTTACCTAGAGAATAAAATCCAAACTCTAATCTTGGCATTCAAAGATCTGCACTTTCTGGCTTCACCTTGTATGTTATGTCCAAGTGGTTTTGTTTAGAGAGTGATACCTCCCCCAACTTCTTTATTCATTGAAATTCTAATAATCCCTGAAATTCTAATAAGGCTGGCTTGAATTGCACTTATTATGTGAAAATCCTTTCTCAGTTCCTCAGATTCAATTCACAATCCTTCTTTTACTACTTACACACAACTTTGCTTTTACTTCTTTCAGCCATATATTATAATTTCTTTAATGTATATCTATCTCTACTACTAGAATACAAACTCCTTGAGGATATGCACTGAATTTATTTTTCTGTGTCATTTTTATTGCTATCATCTATAGAAATTTCTCCATACATCAGAGGTAAAAAAAAATGTTTATTAAGTTGAACTGACTTGAAGAAAGTTAAATTCTCCAATTGCTTTTCCAATCTGCTTTCCAGAAATGATCATTGCTGGAAACCAGGGTGCTAACAGAGAAATCTTATAAAGAGGAAGAAAAAGAGAGAGAGACAGAGAGGGAGAGATTTCATAACATTTCCCTCTATAATTGGGTATTTTCATTTATTTACTTTAAGCAAGACATGATTTCCATTTTCCAAAGGAAAAGATCTTGAATGTATTACAAGAAAACGATAAGGCTTTCTGTACATCAAAGAATTCTTACAAAATAACTTTTGGGTGAGTTAAGTATAAAAGAATCAGAAACATACAAATTAAGTTTCCCTTGAGAGATACTGGGCTTAAAAATAAAGACAAAACATTTTAAAAATAATATAGAACTCAAAACCTTGAGGAAAGATTTTAGAAAACAAAATATTAAAGTTTAATAATATGATAAAATTAAGCTATAATGGCATATTATTCATATTTTTACTGCCTACTAACTTCCTCAAAATATGGACCATTTCCCAAATGACAGATTTTTTCGTTGTTGTTGTTTAGAATCATGGTTTGACTTAGTGATCAAACCATTAAACAGATAGAAGTTATTTATCCTCTCATTTTCCCTTGAAATGCTAAGGGGAACTCTTATTTAGCATGTGCTTACAATGTGATGTGTATTTCTAAATAATACCTCAATTAATCTGAACAACAATCCATGTTTTCCAGATGTCAGGGTTTTTCTCGACTCTTCAGCCCATGCTGTTTCCATATATACCTCTTGCTGCTTCAGCTTGTCCTTCCTTATCTTGAAACTGCTTCTAACTTTACAGATTATAATATGGAGTAAAAAGAAATTATCTTCCTTAAAAATCTCACCATAACTTTGGTAAAACAAATAATATCTGACTCATTTCTGAATTCTTTTGTAGATTTACTCTAAATAAATTTGTCTAAATTATGATTAGCTGGCCAATGTGTAATAGTAATAATAGCAACCACTTACAGAACATGTTTTTTATGTCAGATGCTGTGCTAAGTATTTTAAATACTTAACCTCAATTCTCACAACAACCAAATAAAGTAGTTAATTTATTCCCACTTTCCAGGTAAAGAAGTGAAATTTCTGGAAGATTAAGCAAAAAGCCCATAGAATCACAACTCACAGTGGTAGAAATTGAATCCACATCTGTATAGTTCAACATCTTATACTCTTTACTCTGATTTCATATTGTTCTTACTTTGAAACCTATAAAGCATGGATAATAAAAATATTACCACAATAATGAGTTTCATGCATATCAAGTTGGAATAGTATACAAAATTAAATTATCAAGAGAAATTATTTTCCCTTGGAAAATTTGTTCATGCAGGTCAGTAATTTTGTAAACCTAAAGTCATATCAAACTATGACCCCCAAACTCCTGTGGGTTTATATATCAGCAATGCAATAAGATGAGCAGAAAAATCCACCAATCTATTACTTTGTTTTACTTCTCATCTGGACAGATGGAAACCTTACCTATATACAGGAAATCTCAGAAAATATTTAGCTGCTTTATTTTGGTTAATCCATGTGATGAAGTGAGGTTTATTAAGTAAGCAATAACACATGACATGATGCATGTAACACTGTAATGAAGCCATGCTTGAACTGGTTGGTGATGCACGGACATCCTATTCCATCGGATCCTGTCATTCTTTAACAATGGGAGCCCTGGAAATAGCCACTGGTGTCTTGATACCCTTCATCACTGAAAATAAAGGGGATCAGACACGGGTTGAAAACATTTTTTTTCATTCCCCATTTATCAATTTTTAATAGTTTGAGTTGGCACTATATTCATATAGTTCAAAAATCAAAATATTACAAAAAATATAGAATAAGTCTTATTCTCACTCTTTCTCCTATATTTCCCATCCATGATCTCCATCACCATGACCAGGTAATTATTTCTACTAGTTTCCTGAGTTTATCCTTCAGAGACTTTCTATGCAAATGCAAACAGATACAGACATAAAGTCTTATTTTCACTCTTTCTTACATGAGAAACAGCATACTATCCACACTATCCTGTACATTGATTTTTCACATAATTTTATGTCTTGTAAGATCTTTACAAAAGTTTTGAGAGCTTCATAGTATTCCATTATTTAGATAAATCTACACATATTTAACAAAAAGTTTCTACATGAGTTACAAAAACATCTGTGTAAGGAGAAAACATATAAGAAAGGGAATATAACATCTGCCAAACATGCTTTCCTCGATTTTCTATTCCATTTGCTGTTGAGGGCCAGGTGCTAGATAATTAGATCTGGCTAATCAATATATGCTCAGAAAGGATGGGTTTTTTCTCCAGTTTGGTTCTTGATTCTTCTCCCACTATGCCGTGAACAAGGAGGCTGAATGTTCCTAATGTTGCATGTACAAGAAAGAGAGCCTTCACCAGTCCACATATCTGGGCAAATTTTACTGCAGAGCTCTTTGCCACACTTCAATGGTCATATATTGTTTTGTATAATTTGGAGTTTATTTTGATATTGTATAGAGTCACACATCTCAAACTAGAGGAACGTCTGATAATGTTTAGTGGTCAAGGAATCCTTAGGTCTCTGTGTGGAAATGTTGAATATGATGTGCTGTTGTTTTTCTGGAGAGTGACTAGAAGACATTAGATCCCTAAAAGGAGTCCTGAATGTATAAGTTTAACATTATCAGTCTGGCTTAACCTCTCATTTATAAACAATGGAAACAAGTTCCAGAGAGACTAGGGCTTTGCTCCAGAAGCTGCGGCTAAGTTTCAGGTCTCCCGCTTTTCAGTTCTGGCCATGTCTCATCAGGGTCAGTCTAGGACAGTCAGTGGCATTAAACACACATCCCTGAATAAAGCCAAGTCCTCGTTCCTAACTTTGTCAGCATATACACCCCTTCAGTAGCCATGGGCAGCGTCGTGTCCTTCCTGTCCACGTGTCTTTCGTGTCCTGCATTTAACACATTCATAGTCTTCTTCATCTCATCTGTTCAAATCCTCAAGCCAAAAATTGAGAAGGTAGCCTGGATCTCTCACTTCACTCTCTTCCCCACAAAAAATCTCCAAGTTCATCCAAACCACCTAAAAGTCCAATCAGTTCTGCCTTCAAAATACATCCCAAATTGATCATTTAGCAGCATCCTAATCACTGTCATCGCAATGCAAGTCCTTCTCTCAGTAATGCTGACAGCCCCTGGCTGCCTTCCATGCTTCCATTCAGGATACCCTCTGCACTTGTGAGGAAAGCAGAATGATTTTTTTTTTTTAAAGTAAATCAGAACTTCTTAATGGCTTCTTATCACACTTTGAAAAAAATTTATTTTTAACCGTAGCCTACAAACCACTCCCCAATGGCCCCAGACTGCATTACTGGTCTCAGCTACTAGAAAATACTTCACACAAACATCTGCATAGCTGAATATTCCTTGCTATTTAAGTGTCTGCTCACAAAATAGACCTTTTGTCTCTTGACAGAGGAGATAGTAACATTTGTGAGGAAACACTTTGCACTAGAAGTCAGAAAACTCACCCCCTATCTACTTTTGATTCTAATGCTATTGGGATAAATTATTTAACTTCTCTGAATCTCAGTTCTGAGATCTATGAAATGAGAATGATAAAAATGATAATAATGATATGTTCCCTCTGTAGCTGCCTCCACACACCTGGTCTGTATTGCATTTAATATACATAAATTAAAGAACATAAATCATGTTTGTGCACACAGTAAATAAAAATGTCAATGTAAAGGAGCATTGTCGTTGTTGTTGTTATTTTTGTTGCTGTACTGTGTTGTGTGAAGTTATGGTTCACCTCCCTGATTCAATTTTCTGGGTGTTTCTTTTTAGTACTAGTAATAGTGTCAATAAGGAAGCCTAGAAATTAGCCCATTTAGTTTGTATAGCATTTCTTCCAAGAACATTATAAGAGCATTATGTGGTCTCTTGTAAAGTTATTATTAAATAACTTTAATATTTATAAAAGATCTATATTAAATATTATTGCTTGTTCTATACCACATTTTATGTAAATCAGATAGTTCTTTCTCTATATGGGAAAATGTATACCATTTAGCAAGAATAGAGTTTCATGGAGCCAAAATTTTAAGCCTTTCATCAACTTTCCACCAATAGGTGTTAGCAGATAGTGTCACTCCACTGGTTTGAGAAACCTTGCCTTTCTTCCTTTAATTGGTCAATGCTTACAAAGAAATGAGCTGATTTTAATATACATAAAACTGATTCTGGAATAACCCTCCATGTCATCATATCTATGCACGTTATATAAGTGTATGAATCATGCCTATACAACAGACTGCAGAAGCACCTCTTCAGGAGCATATTGAACAACTAAGCAATGAAAACTTGCTAATGCACTCTGAATCACATACTGTGTAAGACAAATAAATTGTTTCCTTGGTGGCTTTGACAACATTGCCTCTGAACATAATTGAATGTCATTAGTTTATATGTTTGCAAATAAAATCCCAGTGACATTCCACCTGGGAATGTGTACACTTGGTTGGCTGTTTATGGCAGAGGAACCAGACATACGGCCTGTGGCCTTGATTTGGCCCCAGAGCTGTTGCAAATTCCTCTTACCAGTTTTCAGCCAGTCTGCCCCATCACTGTGAATCAGCTCTGTCAGAAGCCGTGCTTCCCATCAGTAAATGAGTGGAAATGCAGCTTTCCCAACTGCCAGCTCACAGGGCCTCACGCTCTGAAATGGCAGTCCTTTATATATGCAAAAGAATATCACATGTTATGTAAATGAAATAAAAAGGATAAGACAAGGAGAATGAGAAATGTTACGATGAAATCTGCAAAGGGAAAGGTCTAGAAAAGAGAGAAGAAAAGGCCCTGCTGCATGGAAGTCATGAAATGTAAATTTTAATACCTACTCTACTCTAAAAGTTTTGTGCAAGAGTGGACAAATCTGCTTTACCCCATTAATCTTAGTTTCCTCTTCTGTAGAGTAAGAGTTAAACTAGTTTTTCAACTTTTTTTCCACAAAGAAATATTTTAATTTTCTTTGTCAGATATCATATTTTAGAAGATTTGCTCTATTAAACAAACTGTATTTATTAATTTATTTTTAACCATTATTAAAGAAATTTATAGTGACTAATCAGAGTTTCTGACCAGCATGATCATTGACACATTGGGTAGGTATAATTCCAGCAAAAAACAACAACAAAATGTCATTTGACTTTCTACACATAGAAAGCTGTGGAATATGGAAAATACCTTAGAATTATAAATAATGTTTCATGAAATTTTGTTCTTCCTGTGAACATATCTTTTAGGTTTTTCTTTCAACAAATATTCGATAAACACTGTGCTACACACTGGCAATATTAGGTACTGATTAACAAAAACAGTTCTTGATAAATATCCAAAGTGGCAGAGAAATTGTCAAAGAAAAGTCAGATTCAGCAAAAACATAAATATAAAAATAGAGCTACAAATCAAGCTACAACATCAAGAAAAGGCTTATCACTCAATAGTCCCATTGAAGGACAGCAAGCAGACAAAGAATAAAAACCCTATTTGTAGAGACTCCCTTAACAGGAGGGGCCACTTATATCACTCACCCAAAGTGTGCTGCATAGAACAAAAGCCTGAGGACATGCTCTTTCCAAAACAGAGTCCCAGACTTAAGTTTGCTCCTGTCTCACTCTTAAAGCTTTATAATGCAAATTTGCATACTAAAGGCTCTAAGAAGTCCCTATATGTAAAGAAACACTTAACTTAGTTTGATATAGATTTTTTCTCAAATATTTGACCAATGAATCTACTTTTTCAGAAAACAAAACAACAAACCATAGATTAAGGCACTATAAATATGGCTCTTTTGTGTGTGTGTGTGTTTGTCGTGGGAACACTTAAGATCTACCATCTTTAAGAATATAATACCTATTATTAACTGTAGTATCCATGTTGTTCATTAAATTTCCAACATTTTTTCAGCTTGCATAACTGAAACTTTGTACCCTTTGACCAACATTTCCCAGTTTCCCCCTTCCTCCTGCCTAAAAATGGCACTTGGAATTAATTATGATAGCAGCCAAGTTTCTTGATCACATTGTTTGATGGCTTATTCCCAGCCTCCCCTTACAAGCCCTCATGACCTACAAGTTTGGTATTGCCAAGCTGAGCTATGACAGTCTCCATAAAACATTTAAAAAGGAAAAACTTTATAAAATATATTAAAGTTACTATAAAATAGTGATAGAGTTGCTGCTCACACATCACTAAGGAGAGACTCAGACTAGAATATTTTCTTCAGGTACTGATCTCAGGAATGGTGTGTATCTCCTAAATAACTAGTTTATGTTTTAATCATGTTGACACCATGATTTAACTGGTCATTGTTGGCAGAAAATATCAGAGTAAAATTTATGACCCACGTGTATAACGTGTGGAGAATTTCATATACATATTCGGGGTATTAATTTCACATTTGATTTTATCTTGCTTTTCTTATATTATTTTGCCTTTGCCATAATTTTCTCATTTTCAAAATTTATAAACCCTATAGATGAATAGTGTCAGTTTAAGAATTTAACAGCAATGGGAGGAGGAATTTCCAGACAATCAGACTTTGAAGGCTAGCAGGATTTGATTGCAGGACTTTGACAGGACTGGGGGAAACAGAGACTCCACTCTTGGAGGGCACACACAAAGTAGTGTGAGCATCTGGACCCAGGGGGGAAGGAGCAGTGACCCCATAGGAGGCTGAACGAGACCTACCTGCTAGTGTTGGAGGGTCTCCTGCAGAAGTTGGAGTTGGCTGTGGCTCACCACAGAGAAGGGAGGACACTGGTAGCAGAAGTTCTGGGAGGTACTCCTTGGTGTGAGCCATCCTAGAGTCTGCCATTAGCCTCACTACAGAGACTGTAGCCTCCAGTGCTGGGTTGCCTTAGGCTAAACAACCCACAGGGAGGGAACTCAGCCCCACCCATCAATACACAAGTGGATTAAGCTTTTACTGAGCTCTGCCCACCAGAGCAACACCCAGCTATACCAACCACCTAGTCCCTCCAAACAGGAAGTATCACAAGCCTCTTAGATAGTCTCTTCCACCAGAGGGCAGAGAGCAGAAGCAAGAACTACAATCCTGCAGCCTGTGGAATGAAAATCACATTCACAGAAAGATAGACAAGATGCAAAGGCAGAGGGCTATGTACCAGATGATGGAACAAGATAAAACCCCAGAAAAACAATTAAAATGAAGTGGAGATAGACAACCTTCCAGAAAAAGAATTCAGAATAATGATAGTGAAGATGATCCAGGATGTCAGAAAAAGAAAGGAGGCAAAGATTGAGAGAAGGCAAACAATGTTTAACAAAGACCTACAAGAATTAAAGAACAAACAAACAGATGAACAATAAAATAAGTGAAACGAAAAATACACTAGAAGGAATCAAGGCAGCATAACTGAGACAGAAGAACTGACAAGTAACCTGGAAGGCAGAATGGTGGAATTCACTGCCACAAAACAGAATAAATTTAAAAGAATGAAAAGAAATGAAGACAGCCTAAGAGAATTCTGGGGCAACATTAAATGCACCAACATTCGCATTATATGGGTCCCAGAAGGAGAAGAGAGAGAGAAAGAACTCAAGAAAATATTTGAAGAGATTACAGTCACAAACTTCCCTAACATGGAAAGGAAATAGCCACCCAAGTCCAGGAAGTGCAGAGAGTCCCAGGTAGGATAAACTCAAGGAGAAACATGCCAGACACATAGAAATAAAATTGACAAAAATGAAGGACAAAGAAAAATTATTAAAAGCAACAAGGGAAAAATGACAAATAACACACAAGGGACCTCCCATAAGGTTAACAGCTGACTTCTCAGCAGAAACTCTACAAGCCAGAAGGGAGTGGCATGATATATTTAAAGTGATGAAAGGGAAGAACCTACAAACAAGATTACTCTACCCAGCAAGGATCTCATTCAGATTCCACAGAGAAATCAAAAGCTTTACAGATTAGCAAAAGCTAAGAGAATTGACCATCACCAAACCAGCTCTACAACAAATGGTAAAGGAACTTCTCTAAGTGGGAAACACAAGAGAAAACAAGGACCTACAAAAACAAACCCAAAACAATTAAGAAAATGGTAACAGGAATATACATATCGATAATTACCTTAAATGTGAATGGATTAAATGTTCCAACCAAAAGACACAGTCTCGCTGAATGGATACAAAAACAAGATCCATATATATGCTGTCTACAAGAGACCCACTTCAGACCTAGGGACACATACAGACTGAAAGTGAGGGGATAGAAAAAGATATTCCATGCAAATATAAATCAAAAGAAAGCTGGAGTAGCAATACTCATATCAGATAAAATAGACTTTAAAATAAAGAATGTTACAAGAGACAAGGAAGGACACTACATAATGATCAAGGGATCAATCCAAGAAGAAGATATAACAATTACAAATATATATGTACCCAACATAGGAGCACCTCAATATATAAGGCAACTGCTAACAGCTATAAAAGAGGAAATCAACAGTAACACAATAATGGTGGGCGACTTTAACACCTCACTTACACCAATGGACAGATCATCCATAATGAAAATAAATAAGAAAACAGAAGCTTTAAATGGCACAATAGACCAGATAGATTTAATTGATATTTATAGGACATACCATCCAAAAACAGGAGATTACACTTTCTTCTCAAATGTGCACGGAACATTCTCCAGGATAGATCACATCTCAGGACAATAATCAAACCTCAGTAAATTTAAGAAAATTGAAATCATATCAAGCATCTCTTCTGACCACAACACTATGAGATTAGAAATCAATTACAGGGAAAAAAACGTAAAATACACAAACACATGGAGGCTAAAAAATATGTTACTAAATAACCAAGAGATCACCGAAGAAATCAAAGAGGAAAACAAAAAATACCTAGAGACAAATGACAATGAAAACAAGATTATCCAAAACCTATGGGACACAGCAAAAGCAGTTTTAAGAGGGAAGTTTATAGCAATACAATCCTACTTCAAGGAACAGGAAAAATCTAATAAACAATCTAACCTTACACCTAAAGGAACTAGAGAAAAAAAGACAAAACAAAACCCAAAGTTAGTAGAAGGAAAGAAATCATAAAGATCAGAGCAGAAATAAATGAAAGAGAAACAAAGAAAACAATGGCAAAGATCAGTAAAACTAAAAGGTGGTTCTTTGAGAAGATAAACAAAATTGATAAACCTTTAGCCAGACACATCAAGGAAAAGGAGAGGACTCAAATCAATAAAAATAGAAATGAAAAAGGAGAAGTTACAATGGACACCGCAGAAATACAAAGCATCATAAGAGACTGCTACAAGCAACTATATATCAATAAAATGGACAACCTGGAAGAAATGGACAAATTCTTAGAAAGGTATAACCTTTCAAGACTGAACCAGGAACAAATAGAAAATATGAACAGACCAATCACAAGTAATGAAATTGAAACTGTGATTAAAAATCTTCCAAGAAACAAAAGTCCAAGACCAGATGGTCTAACAGTGAATTCCATCAAACATTTAGAGAAGAGCTAACACTCATCCTTCTCAAACTCTTCCAAAAAATTGCAGAGGAAGGAACACTCCCAAACTCATTCTACGAGGCCACCATCACCCTGATACCAAAACCAGACAGAGATACTACAAAAAAAGAAAATTACAGACCAATATCACTGATGAATATAGATGAAAAAATCCTCAACAAAATACTAGCAAACAGAATCCAACAACACATTGAAAGGATCATACACCATGATGAAGTGGGATTTATCCCAGGGATGCAAGGATTCTTCACTATATGCAAATCAATTAATGTGATACACCATACTAACAAATTGAAGAAGAAAAACCATATGATCATCTCAATAGATGAAGAAAAAGCTTTTGACTTAATTCAACACCAATTTATGATTAAAAGTCTGCAGAAAGTGGGCATAGAGGGAACCTACCTCAACATAATAAAGGTTATATACGACAAACCCACAGCAAACATCGTACTCAATGGTGAATAATGAAGACATTTCCTCTAAGATCAGGAAAAAGACAAGTATGTCCACTCTTACCACTATTATTCAACATACTTCTGGAAGTCCTAGCCACGGCAATAAGAAAAGAAAAAGAAATAAAAGGAATCCAAACTGGAAAAGAAGAAGTAAAACTGTCACTGTTTGCAGATGACATGATACTATACATAGAGAATCCTAAAGATGCTACCAGATTACTAGAGCTAATCAAGGAATTTGGTAAAGTTGCAGGATACATAATTAATGCACAGAAATCTCTTGCATTCTTATACACTAATGATGAAAAATCTGAAAGAGAAATTGAGGAAACACTCCCATTTATCATTGCAACAAAAAGAATTAAATACTTAGGAATAAACCTACGTAAGGAGACAAAAGACCTGTATGTAGAAGACTATAAGACAATGATGAAAGAAATTAAAGATGATACAAACAGATGCAGAGATATACCATGTTCTTGGATTGGAAGTATCAATATTGTGATAATGACTATACTACCCAAAGCAATCTACAGATTCAATGCAATCCCTCTCAAATCACCAATGGCATTTTTTACAGAACTAGAACAAAAAATCTTAAAATGTGTATGGAGACACAAAAGACCCCAAATAGCCAAAGGAGTCTTGCGGGGAAAAACGGAGCTGGAGGAATCAGGTTCCCTGACTTCAGACTATACTACAAAGCTACAGTAATCAAGACAATATGGTACTGGCACATAAACATAAATATAGATCAATGAAACAGGATAGGAAGCACAGAGATAAACCCATGCACCTATGGTCAACTAATCTATGACAAAGGAGGCAAGGCTATACAATGGAGAAAAGACAGCCTCTTCAATAAGTGGTGCTGGGAAAACTGGACAGCTACATGTAAAAGAATGAAATTAGAACACTCCCTAACACCATACACAAAAATAAACTCAAAATGGATTAAAGACCTAAAAGTAAAACCAGACACTATAAAACTCTTTGAGGAAAACATAGGAAGAAGACTCTTTGACATAAATCCCAGCAAGATCTTTTTTGACCTACCTCCTAGACTAATGGAAATAAAAACAAAAATAAACAAATGGGACCTTATGAAACTTAAAAGCTTTTGCACAGCAAAGGAAACTATAAACAAGATGAAAAGACAATGCTCAGAATGGGAGAAAATATTTGCAAATAAATCAACGGACAAAGGATTAATCCCAAAATATATAAACAGCTCATGCAGCTCAATATTAAAAAAATGAACAACCCAATCCAAAAATGGGCAGAAGACCTAAATAAACATTTCTCCAAAGAAGACATACAGATGGCCATGAGGCACATGAAAAGCTGCTCACCACCATTAATCATTAGAGAAATGCAAATCAAAACTATAATCAGGTATCACTTCACATCATTCAGAATTTTCATCATCAGAAAATTTACAAAGAATAAATGCTGGAGAGGGTGTGGAGAAAAAGGAACCCTCTTGCATTGTTGGTGGGAATTTAAATTGATACAGCCACTATGGAGAACAGTATGGAGGTTCCTTAAAAAACTAAAAATAGAATTACCATATGACCCAGCAATCCCTCTACTGGGCATACACCCAGCGAAAACCATAATTCAAAAAGACACATTCACCCCAATGTTCATTGCAGCACTATTTACGATAGCCAGGTCATTGAAGCAACCTAAATGCCCACCAACAGACGAGTGGATAAAGAAGATGTGGGACATATATACAATGGAATATTACTCAGCCATAAAAAGGAACAAAACTGGGTCATTTGTAGAGACGTGGATGGACATAGAGACTGTCATACAGAGTGAAGTAAGTCAGAAAGAGAAAAACAAATATCATATATTAACACATATATGTAGAATCTAAAACAAATGGTACAGATGAACTGGTTACTTGCCAGGCAGAAACAGACACAGATGTAGAGAACAAACATATGGACACCAAGGGGGGAAAACCGGGAGTGGGTGGTAGTGGCTGTGGGATGAATTGGGAGACTGGGATTGACATATATACCCTAATATGTATAAAATAGATGACTAATAAGAACCTGCTGTATAAAAAAATAAAATAAAATAAAATTCAAAAAAATCAATTAATTAAAAATTCCACATTTGCCCTTCTCTTTTTACCCCATCAAACCTCGTCCCCTTCCTAACTGTATTCACTGTTGCAAATCACTGTGGTGTTTCTTTCTAGATCTATTTATATATAGAGAGAGAAATGTACATATATACTTTTAATTTGTCAGTGTAATCCTATTCTATGTTTTATTTTATTTTTTTAAAGTTTATTCGTAGTCTGGGAATTTTTCCATGTCAGATTTTTTAATAGCATAATTTCCACATAATGAATAAAACCTCCTTTAACCATTCCATTATTTATATTGTCCAATTTTTTCCTGTTAAAACAAGGATGCACAGAATGTTTTTATACATATATATTTTGCACAAATATATTTATTCAGTAGACAACTTAATTGATGGCATGTCTAATATTTTACAGGTTGTTGTTGTGGTTTTTCAGTGAACCCAAGAGCCAAAGATTCTTGCCCTTCTGGAGCTTAAAATTTAATGGTAGAGACAGGTATTTTAAAAATATAAATAGTTAAAAGTAAATTATATGATATGTTATTAAGTGTGAAGTCCTATGGAAAAAGGAAAAGCAGAGCAGGATAAGGAGCACAGAGTATAGGGAGTGAGAGTGTGGCTACAATTCTAAATAAAATGGTTTAGGCAGGACTAGTTAAAAAAGTGACATGGGCAAAGACTTGAATAAAATGGTGAAGTTAACTTAGTGGAAGATCACCTCCGGTATGGGAATAACAAGTACAAAAGCCCTTGTGAGGAAATGTGGGAGATACATCGAAGGAAGAGCAGTAGACATCTGTGGCTGGAGCAGAGTGGTCCATGAGGAGAGAAGTGGGCAAGAAGGTCAGACAGTGGTAGTGGGGGGCATAAATGATGTAAGACTTTGTATGACAAGTGAGGACTTGAGGGTTTATTCTGAGTGACATGGGGATTCAGTGAGGATTGTAGAAGAGGGGGCATTCATTATGACTTGAACTATGTTTTAAAAAGTTCTCTCTGACCACTATGATGGGAACAGATTGTATGGGGGACAAGGAGCAGGTAGATGTAGGAAGACCCATCCGGAAGCCATTGCAGTAATCTAGGGAAGAGGTAATGGAGCCCAGACAAGAATAGTAAAGATAGAAGAGAAAAAAGCATTCAGATGTTTGTTTGTATGCTGATGAGAATGATCCAGTAGAGATGCAGAGAAACTGGGAGAAGAGAAAGGGGAATTGCTGGGAAAAGTTTTTGGGTAAATAGGAGCCACTGGAATCTAGAATGCATGTAGAATTGGCTTTAGATAGTAGTACAGATAGTTCACCTCTGGCAACAGGATGGGCAGATAGCAAAGAGTGTGGGTTCATATGTGATAAGTGGGCAGATTTAACAGTGGGAATCTATGATGTTTTCTTTTTTATTATTTCAATTTCCTTCATGAAATTGGGTGTACAGTCGTCAGTTGAGAGTAAGGACAGGGGAGGAGATGTTGTAAGTATAAAGAAGGAGAAGAAGATATGAAACTGAAATAGAAGAGTGGAGGAATTAATGGAATAGTATGACTCCCTGACTGGCATGAAGAGATCTCATCAGGTTTGTGGTTATGAGTAAGGATGGTTGTGTATTTTCTCTACTTATGTTTAGCTGCAGAATAGTAGGCATAGTGAATGGTGATCTGGATTTAACCAAATTGGGGTCTTGCCAAACAGGAAGAAACAATAAAAACCTGACAGGCAGTTAATGGTGCACACCAGGAGGTGATTTTATAGATCACTCATGGAATTTAGGTTGGTAAGGAGAGGAATGGCAACATCAAAGGGATGAGGGACAGTAAAAAGTTGATTGATGCAATTGATTAGATTTCCCAGTGGAATCAAAGAATTTTTGGTGTTTGGAACTAGAGAAAGTAAATTAGAAAGATGGCAGTCAGAAATTATGGAAAATGGAACTGAAATTATGGTGAGGTTGTAATTTTTGATAATGACACATGACAGGGTATCTAAGGCAAGGCAAGTGGAGCACAAGATCATTGGAAGATGGAATGAAAGGGTCAGAGAATTTAGGGTGTCATAAGGATTATTTACCTGAAATATTGAAATTGCTAAGAACAAAAACAGAACTTGTGTCAGTGAGAAAGGGAGCCAAGAGCTAAAAGTCAAGAAACCAACAGGATAGGTCTGGGAATGTAACAATAAGGGATACCGGATGGTACAACTAGATTACATGAGATTCAAAAATAGAACATTTTAGAGAGGAGGAAAGAGGGAATGGTTTAAAAATGGCATTGAAAAACAATAAAAGTCACCTATCCCAACCCAGGTCCAGTAATAGAAAGGTATTCTAAAGATGGAGTAAAAACAGTCTTCATCAGACAGGCTTGCAGGGAAACCAGAGCCTTTGGCAGAGAGCCAAGTTTTCATTAGATAAAGAGAGCAAATTAAACAATAGAAAAGAGGTTGTAGATGCAAGGAATTTTTCTAAGGATCAACTGTGAATTCCAGAGAATACAATGGAAGACTATCGGAAGATGGAAAAGTATGAAAAAGGGAATGAATGTGGGTATATGAGCATTATAAGGATTAGAGTTTGGGAAGTGAGAGATACCTTGGAAACTAGGTCAGGATAAAAGACAAAAGAAATTAATTCTGGTGGATTCAAGGCACATGATGGTGTCAGGTCTGTAAGCATGGATTAGTAGGGAAGATGGGTATCTGGTGCTCTCTTTTGATCCCAGTCAGTGGAAGCAAAAGAGCCTAGGGATTTGCTCATTTGATTAGCAAATATTCATTGAGCACCTACTACACATCATACATTGTTACAGGTGCTAAAGATTCATCTCTGACCAAAGCACTGTTCTTACCTTATAAAACTTACATTCAAATAAAGGAAACAGAGAACAGATAACTGGATAATAATAATATCAGTTGTTAATAAACTTAAGGAGGAGGATTAAGATTAACAGGGGTGTAATTATATATAGGATATTCAGTGAAGACTTCTTTGAGAAGGTGATAATTTAATAAATTACCTGAATAAAATAGAGTGAGTTTTACAAATAACTGGGGGAAGACAGTTCCAGGCAAAGTAATTGAAAATATAAAGACCCAGAGAAATGAAAGCATTTTGTGTGTTTAAGTGACAGCAAGATGGACAGTATGAAAGATGCACAGTAAAGAAGAAAGAGAAATAGTAATAGGAAATTACATGATGTGGGAGCAGTAGCCAGGATCCTAGTTCAAAAGTGTAAAATGTGGTTGTGTGTGTGTATAGAATACACAGAAGAAAGGAATTACTGTATCATAAGTTATGTTTTTTTTCATTTCCAAAAAGATTTAATAGACTCTATATATCCTTCAGTAATATTCCAATTTAACTGTCATTAACAATGCATTAGGTGTTTGGAACTAGAGAAAGTAAATTAGAAAGACTTTGGTAGGTCAGAGAGAGACATGTGCAGCTGAAATTGTGGAGGGGTTGCAATTTTTAATAATGACACATGACAGGGTACCTGACATGTACTTCTACAATCCTTATGAAAACCAAATTACTACTGATCATTATAAATTTATCCCATTTAAATAGCAATATTATCACAAGTTATTTAAATAAATACTTTACATGTTTATTATATATTTTCATGCCATTTATATTTAATATTTTTTACTCATTATTTTATTTGTTTGGTCTTCAAATTAACTAACTTGCAGAAGCTCATTACTTAATGTGGGTATTAAACCATTATCACATATGTTGCAAATATAGTGTTTTGGTTTGTCACTTGCATTCTAGAGATGGGTTAACCAAAGGTTAGACAGGTTTAGTAACTTTCCTGATTTCAGAGAGCTAGATATTGAGAGTCAGAAGTGGAAGCTGCTCTTAAAGGCTATACTCTGCCGCCACGACAATCAAACTGTTCCCTTATTTGGGATAAAATCCTGATATTTAGCATGGCCTCCAAACCCTTTAGCACAAACCTTCATTTCTCACCTCAACTCCCACCCTCCACCTCGTGTACCTGACACACCTGTGACAGTCTGGGAGGATAAAATGTTGAGACTGAGATTTCTACTGAGGGTTGAGAAACGAATAGAATTTTGACAAAAGGAAGTGTGAGGAAGAGCCTTTGCAGTAAGACAGCATTTTAAGTGGGTGACAGTTTCTAGATTTAGAGAAAAGGCCATTGTCACAGGTGTATCAGGTACAGAGACTTTGAGCAGCTTCCAATTCTGGTTCTGTCAATATCTAGTTCTCTGAAAACAGGAAAATCATCAAACTTATCTAACCCTTAGTAGACTTCTCTTAAATGAGAATAAAAATAAAGGTTGCTTTAAAGATTTAAATAAATAATGAATGTTCAGGGTTTAACCTAAAGTCTGGAAAATAATAGACATGCAATCCTTTCAGCTCTTATTATTACTAGTCAAAGTAAACTTTGATGAGAGATAGTGGGCAATAAAATAAAAAAGATAGATTAAAATGTCTTTTAGGAGGTAGCAGGCACCTAGCCATTCAGATTCAGAGAATCAGAAAAGAAAAACAGATAAGGATTACCCTGATATTTTGAGGTTTGGAGACTAGGTATTTGAAAATATAAACTGGGGTCAAAATGAAAGAATAGGAGATTTAAGGACAAAGTACTCAGTTTGTTTTTAGAAACATTTAAGTAAGATGACTGAAATCCATTTAGCTAGAAATATCTAGTATATATGTGTATAAATAGAAGTCTCTCTGTATTCTGATCATCTTTATGTTAAGAAAAGATGTAGTAAAATCAGTTCATAAAACATTGTGTCTGCAGGAAATATCTATTAATCAATATATCCGTGTTTGCCAGTACAACAATAAAATATAAAGTACCTAATGTTGACTTCAAGAAACTGTAATAGCTTAAAGTGCCTTCTGAATCACCAAATATTAAATTTTGTACAGTATGATTTTATCATTCAATGTATGTTATTGCATTCTAATTACATGAAAGTACAAAAGCCACAAATATTATGGGTATGGAAAAAGATACATTCCAGTTTCTGGAACAATCTTAATTTTAAATATATTTATTTTTTAAGCTGTTTATTTAACATAAATAAATAAAAACATCCGTTTGAGTTTGTCCATTGAATGTCAAATACCTCTGTCTGTCCAGAGCACAGGCCACAATATGAAGAGCTGGTGATGGCAGGAAATGAAACTGAAGGGAGGAGCATGGTAGCATCCTTACGGCAATACTGGAACAATGGGTCCCCGCAAACACAAGCATTGCAGCACTGTGCTTGACTCTAAAAACTCTCTGGTTGATTATGCAAAAATGCCCTAGTCTTGTGCTATACTAGAACAAATTAAGGTATTATGCTGTTATGTTTCCATTTTTATTATATCTGAATGTTAATACAGGGTTTTCAGAATGCCAGATTAAAGTTTTCAAATTAGAGTTTAAAAACCTTCTTCCAACCTGAGAAAATTAATTTTATGAGCAACTTAAGCATAATACACTCTAAAAAGACACCTGCTTTCTCATGGTAAATATATGACTTTAGGATAATTTAAAGAGCCTTTGAAAAGTTAAAAAAATCAGCAAAATCTACTAATAGAAATAGACAAAATGCTCAGGGGATTCAAATTAGGTTAAGATAGCAAAATGTAAATGCTATTTGAAAGGGATTCTGGTACTAAATTTAGGATTTTAGCATTTGACACTGATAAACCTTGCTGTAGGGTTCCTAAATCTGATGAGAACACCTGTTAGTGATGCCCAAATGCCTAAATTAAAATGTAGCTTTGATATTTCAGTTATTAGATTAAAATCAGAAACCTTTAAACACACAGTAATTTATGTAGGATTCTTTTTGTGGGGGACTTTTAAAGCATAGATTGACTCAGTTTGATTCTGGAAAGTTTCTAAATTGAAGACTAAGTGAATGGGCTTTGGCCATATGATGCAATTTTACTTCATATCAAATGCAGAAGTCAAAAAAGTAGAGTATGATATCATGCTGTTAAGACATAATGAGAAGATTTAAAAATTCTCTTAAATAAACTCTTAAATGGAAATATTCATAGAGGATAAAAATATTCAGGTTGTATGCTTTGACCTTTAGAGTCACATAAGAAAGATGAGTCCAATTCATTATTCATCTAGGTATTGCCTATTATAAAATAATAGAGGCTTCAAGCGCTTTATATATAACCATTAGAAAGATCTGTGCATAATCCAGTCTCCATAATGTAATTGAGGACTGCAAAAAATACCTAAAATTTAAGAAACTCAGATAATATGCAACGCCACTATAAAGCAATTTTTAATTAACTTAGAAAATAAAATTATTGTAAGAATGTTTTTGTAACTTAGGAGATAACAGATAGGAAAACTCTCTTTCTCCAAATCTGGTTTCAGTACTCTTCAGAATGTTGGATATGGCTGTAAATAACTTCCTTGAATTACTTTAAAGTTTTTCAAAAAATTGTCTTATATTAAAACATGTTAAACCTGTATAAATAAATAATTTTAAAAGATCTCCAAACCTAAGTCTTGGAAAATTTTATCAAAATTAACCTTCTATTTGTAATTCCTTCTGAGATATCTACATGAAAAATTTACTAGAGATCAGAAAAAAAAAAAAAAAAGCTAAGCTCCTTCTAAGTCAAAAGGTTTTATTTGCAATTTGAGCTTTCAAAAATTGATAAAGCAGAACACATTTATTTTACAGAAATTGAAGCTTCAAATGTATGTGTTTTCCTACTATGATATATGTGTTGGACAGGGCATAACATTGATAAGTGATTTAGCAGGCTTGCTTAAATAGACATTGAAAATAACTAGACCAAGAGAGAGAAGTGAGCTGAGTTCTCGGAATGAATATTTTGGAGTGAATTATAAAACAGATTTCTGATGATAATGTATATAAATTAAAAATAGGTCAGCAAAGAATGAGTAAAAATAGCCAATTTTCAAATACTTTTCACAGCTTTCTAAGCCTGACTTACTTCTTTGGCTAAAAGGAAGAAACACTTGTATTGGAAAGACTTCAGAACAGCAAAATGCTAAAGCTTGCCAAACCAACTTAAAGTGGCTTTCCTTGTGACTCTGGTATGTTCCACACTGCACTAAGTTTCTGAGCATAATATTTCCACACTTCTCTGCAAGAGTCTACTTAATTTTGAAGAATTTATTTTTTCTAGTAGGTGTATTATTCTACATTTTATGGGAAGTTTAAATAAATAGTGTATGAATGTTATATATGCTCCCTGGAATACTATGCAACAATGAAGATTTGCACTTTAACATAAATGAGTTTCAAAAACAACCAGCGAAGCCTTTGATCGGCCAGCAATGTTTCCATGAGATATTTCAAGTCCATCATGGTTCTGAATTTCACAAAGATCTTCTTTGGAGCATGAAAGCCAGTTTTGCAGATGTCATCTAATGAAGAGAGGAGAGTTTGAAAGTCAAATGAAATTTTAGGACCCCCAGGATATCAGTCAGGTCAGTGTTATTATAAAGTGCCATGGATAGACAGATAAAAGATAATTAACCTAGAGTAAGAATATATTGGGGGAAGTTTGAGGGACTGTGTCATCTGTTTTGGAGTGAATTCTACACGGAGTTCTTATGATAATGTATGTAGATTAAAATTAGGTCAGGAAAGCATGAGTTAAGATAGTCAATTTCCAAATATTTTTCATAGACCTTCTTAGTTCATATTTAAGCATATATTCTGCTGCATTGATTTTGTAAACATAGAATTATTCTCTTTATCTCCATAAAGGGATGGAAAAGGACACAAATTTGCTTGGCAATTGCCCAGTTTCATAGAGGTGGTGTAGACTTTCAGAAATATTTTCATGTTAGTTAAATTGATCCAGGTTAATTTGGAAACAACTATAAAGCATATACAAATTACAAATCATCAAACGTATAGTGTGAAGACTTGCATAGTTATAAGAACCCAAAAGATTCAAGATCCATTTCCTAAGAGTAAAACTCTGATAGCCATGAGTTGCAGTTGTGGTTTAGATGTACTCAGAAAAGTTAACTACGTAAAAAATGTCACCTTCTTATTCAGCATATTAGCTCCCTGGGTGTCTTCAAGACATATCTGCTGGCTTTTCTTTCAAACTTTACACTTCCTTTAGCTATGCTGCAATATTACACTATGGAAGAGTGCGCTGGCTTCCATTCTGCCTTATGCATCATCACCCGAACTGTCAATAAAGTGCTAATTACAGAAACTTTATTACTTGAGGTGATATTGAACCAGAGAGAACACAGCTTGACTTTTCATATTCCAAACTTTGCAATGTGAGCAATTAGGAAAAAAAAAAAAAAACTTTCCTTTTTGTTTCAATTTGTAAGCTAAGCAAAATTGAAATGGATGTCACTGACAGTAAAACAGAACCTTAAAATGTCATCCTTCTAAGTGACTTTATAACTTGGTATAAAAATATCCCATTAACCCCTTCTTATCAAAATGCATATTTTGTACCTTAACAGCACTTGCAATTTTACGACATAATTGGGTATCTTTAATTGGAGAAAGAGAGAACTGTACCTTTTTCTGTGATTCTGTCATTCAAGTAGTTTTTACAGGGGAAGTATTCTTCAAAGATGAGCTTTATATATACTTTTAAATTTTATATAATATATTTGCTATGGGATCTAAAATATTTAAAGCACATTTTAAACATTATTTTGGAAAATGGGTTTGGAGGTAGCACAGGAATTTCATCTCAAAATACAAAAATAGATGAAGATAGTTTAATGGAAAATTTATTGGAATAGATGCATGGAGAGTAGGCTGGGACCATTCCCAGGGTGAATGGTGGAAGGGGTGATTAGAAAAACCAGTGAATATAATTCCATGCAAAGTCC